>NW_028127377.1:0-14893 GCF_965231255.1 Vanellus vanellus
CCTCCGCAGCAAAAAAGACAAACGTCCAGCTTTTGCTGCCACAGCAAAGGGGCCAGCGGGGAAAAGTCATGCTGGTCCTCACTGCCTCCTGGAACCCCTTCAAATGCCCCACACAATTTGGCCCTCTCTGCTTTCCCGCCGACTCTATCCTCAAAAGCACCTTTTTTCACTTTTGGCGCCCTCCGCAGCAAAAAAGACAAACGTCCAGCTTTTGCTGCCACAGAAAAGGGGCCAGCGGGGAAAAGTCATGCTGGTCCTCACTGCCTCCTGGAACCCCTTCAAATGCCCCACACAATTTGGCCCTCTCTGCTTTCCCGCCGACTCTATCCTCAAAAGCACCTTTTTTCACTTTTGGCGCCCTCCGCAGCAAAAAAGACAAACGTCCAGCTTTTGCTGCCACAGCAAAGGGGCCAGCGGGGAAAAGTCATGCTGGTCCTCACTGCCTCCTGGAACCCCTTCAAATGCCCCACACAATTTGCGCCTCTCTGCTTTCCTGCCGACTCTAGCCTCAAAAGCACCTTTTTTCACTTTTGGCGCCCTCCGCAGCAAAAAAGACAAACGTCCAGCTTTTGCTGCCACAGCAAAGGGGCCAGCGGGGAAAAGTCATGCTGGTCCTCACTGCCTCCTGGAACCCCTTCAAATGCCCCACACAATTTGGCCCTCTCTGCTTTCCTGCCCACTCTAGCCTCAAAAGCACCTTTTTTCACTTTTGGCGCCCTCCGCAGCAAAAAAGACAAACGTCCAGCTTTTGCTGCCACAGCAAAGGGGCCAGCGGGGAAAAGTCATGCTGGTCCTCACTGCCTCCTGGAACCCCTTCAAATGCCCCACACAATTTGGCCCTCTCTGCTTTCCTGCCGACTCTATCCTCAAAAGCACCTTTTTTCACTTTTGGCGCCCTCCGCAGCAAAAAAGACAAACGTCCAGCTTTTGCTGCCACAGCAAAGGGGCCAGCGGGGAAAAGTCATGCTGGTCCTCACTGCCTCCTGGAACCCCTTCAAATGCCCCACACAATTTGGCCCTCTCTGCTTTCCTGCCGACTCTATCCTCAAAAGCACCTTTTTTCACTTTTGGCGCCCTCCGCAGCAAAAAAGACAAACGTCCAGCTTTTGCTGCCACAGCAAAGGGGCCAGCGGGGAAAAGTCATGCTGGTCCTCACTGCCTCCTGGAACCCCTTCAAATGCCCCACACAATTTGGCCCTCTCTGCTTTCCTGCCGACTCTATCCTCAAAAGCACCTTTTTTCACTTTTGGCGCCCTCCGCAGCAAAAAAGACAAACGTCCAGCTTTTGCTGCCACAGCAAAGGGGCCAGCGGGGAAAAGTCATGCTGGTCCTCACTGCCTCCTGGAACCCCTTCAAATGCCCCACACAATTTGGCCCTCTCTGCTTTCCCGCCGACTCTATCCTCAAAAGCACCTTTTTTCACTTTTGGCGCCCTCCGCAGCACAAAAGACAAACGTCCAGCTTTTGCTGCCACAGAAAAGGGGCCAGCGGGGAAAAGTCATGCTGGTCCTCACTGCCTCCTGGAACCCCTTCAAATGCCCCACACAATTTGGCCCTCTCTGCTTTCCTGCCGACTCTAGCCTCAAAAGCATTTTTTTTCACTTTTGGCGCCCTCCGCAGCAAAAAAGACAAACGTCCAGCTTTTGCTGCCACAGCAAAGGGGCCAGCGGGGAAAAGTCATGCTGGTCCTCACTGCCTCCTGGAACCCCTTCAAATGCCCCACACAATTTGGCCCTCTCTGCTTTCCTGCCCACTCTATCCTCAAAAGCACCTTTTTTCACTTTTGGCGCCCTCCGCAGCAAAAAAGACAAACGTCCAGCTTTTGCTGCCACAGCAAAGGGGCCAGCGGGGAAAAGTCATGCTGGTCCTCACTGCCTCCTGGAACCCCTTCAAATGCCCCACACAATTTGGCCCTCTCTGCTTTCCTGCCGACTCTATCCTCAAAAGCACCTTTTTTCACTTTTGGCGCCCTCCGCAGCAAAAAAGACAAACGTCCAGCTTTTGCTGCCACAGCAAAGGGGCCAGCGGGGAAAAGTCATGCTGGTCCTCACTGCCTCCTGGAACCCCTTCAAATGCCCCACACAATTTGGCCCTCTCTGCTTTCCTGCCGACTCTATCCTCAAAAGCACCTTTTTTCACTTTTGGCGCCCTCCGCAGCAAAAAAGACAAACGTCCAGCTTTTGCTGCCACGGCAAAGGGGCCAGCGGGGAAAAGTCATGCTGGTCCTCACTGCCTCCTGGAACCCCTTCAAATGCCCCACACAATTTGGCCCTCTCTGCTTTCCTGCCGACTCTAGCCTCAAAAGCACCTTTTTTCACTTTTGGCGCCCTCCGCAGCAAAAAAGACAAACGTCCAGCTTTTGCTGCCACAGCAAAGGGGCCAGCGGGGAAAAGTCATGCTGGTCCTCACTGCCTCCTGGAACCCCTTCAAATGCCCCACACAATTTGGCCCTCTCTGCTTTCCTGCCGACTCTAGCCTCAAAAGCACCTTTTTTCACTTTTGGCGCCCTCCGCAGCAAAAAAGACAAACGTCCAGCTTTTGCTGCCACAGCAAAGGGGCCAGCGGGGAAAAGTCATGCTGGTCCTCACTGCCTCCTGGAACCCCTTCAAATGCCCCACACAATTTGGCCCTCTCTGCTTTCCTGCCGACTCTAGCCTCAAAAGCACCTTTTTTCACTTTTGGCGCCCTCCGCAGCAAAAAAGACAAACGTCCAGCTTTTGCTGCCACAGCAAAGGGGCCAGCGGGGGAAAGTCATGCTGGTCCTCACTGCCTCCTGGAACCCCTTCAAATGCCCCCACACAATTTGGCCCTCTCTGCTTTCCTGCCGACTCTAGCCTCAAAAGCACCTTTATTCACTTTTGGCGCCCTCCGCAGCAAAAAAGACAAACGTCCAGCTTTTGCTGCCACAGCAAAGGGGCCAGCGGGGAAAAGTCATGCTGGTCCTCACTGCCTCCTGGAACCCCTTCAAATGCCCCACACAATTTGGCCCTCTCTGCTTTCCTGCCGACTCTAGCCTCAAAAGCACCTTTTTTTACTTTTGGCGCCCTCCGCAGCAAAAAAGACAAACGTCCAGCTTTTGCTGCCACAGCAAAGGGGCCAGCGGGGAAAAGTCATGCTGGTCCTCACTGCCTCCTGGAACCCCTTCAAATGCCCCACACAATTTGGCCCTCTCTGCTTTCCCGCCGACTCTATCCTCAAAAGCACCTTTTTTCACTTTTGGCGCCCTCCGCAGCAAAAAAGACAAACGTCCAGCTTTTGCTGCCACAGCAAAGGGGCCAGCGGGGAAAAGTCATGCTGGTCCTCACTGCCTCCTGGAACCCCTTCAAATGCCCCACACAATTTGGCCCTCTCTGCTTTCCTGCCGACTCTAGCCTCAAAAGCACCTTTTTTCACTTTTGGCGCCCTCCGCAGCAAAAAAGACAAACGTCCAGCTTTTGCTGCCACAGCAAAGGGGCCAGCGGGGAAAAGTCATGCTGGTCCTCACTGCCTCCTGGAACCCCTTCAAATGCCCCACACAATTTGGCCCTCTCTGCTTTCCTGCCGACTCTAGCCTCAAAAGCACCTTTTTTCACTTTTGGCGCCCTCCGCAGCAAAAAAGACAAACGTCCAGCTTTTGCTGCCACAGCAAAGGGGCCAGCGGGGAAAAGTCATGCTGGTCCTCACTGCCTCCTGGAACCCCTTCAAATGCCCCACACAATTTGGCCCTCTCTGCTTTCCTGCCGACTCTATCCTCAAAAGCACCTTTTTTCACTTTTGGCGCCCTCCGCAGCAAAAAAGACAAACGTCCAGCTTTTGCTGCCACAGCAAAGGGGCCAGCGGGGAAAAGTCATGCTGGTCCTCACTGCCTCCTGGAACCCCTTCAAATGCCCCACACAATTTGGCCCTCTCTGCTTTCCTGCCGACTCTAGCCTCAAAAGCACCTTTTTTCACTTTTGGCGCCCTCCGCAGCAAAAAAGACAAACGTCCAGCTTTTGCTGCCACAGCAAAGGGGGCCAGCGGGGAAAAGTCATGCTGGTCCTCACTGCCTCCTGGAACCCCTTCAAATGCCCCACACAATTTGGCCCTCTCTGCTTTCCTGCCGACTCTAGCCTCAAAAGCACCTTTTTTCACTTTTGGCGCCCTCCGCAGCAAAAAAGACAAACGTCCAGCTTTTGCTGCCACAGCAAAGGGGCCAGCAGGGAAAAGTCATGCTGGTCCTCACTGCCTCCTGGAACCCCTTCAAATGCCCCACACAATTTGGCCCTCTCTGCTTTCCTGCCGACTCTATCCTCAAAAGCACCTTTTTTCACTTTTGGCGCTCCGCAGCAAAAAAGACAAACGTCCAGCTTTTGCTGCCACAGCAAAGGGGCCAGCGGGGAAAAGTCATGCTGGTCCTCACTGCCTCCTGGAACCCCTTCAAATGCCCCACACAATTTGGCCCTCTCTGCTTTCCTGCCGACTCTAGCCTCAAAAGCACCTTTTTTCACTTTTGGCGCCCTCCGCAGCAAAAAAGACAAACGTCCAGCTTTTGCTGCCACAGCAAAGGGGCCAGCGGGGAAAAGTCATGCTGGTCCTCACTGCCTCCTGGAACCCCTTCAAATGCCCCACACAATTTGGCCCTCTCTGCTTTCCTGCCGACTCTAGCCTCAAAAGCACCTTTTTTCACTTTTGGCGCCCTCCGCAGCAAAAAAGACAAACGTCCAGCTTTTGCTGCCACAGCAAAGGGGCCAGCGGGGAAAAGTCATGCTGGTCCTCACTGCCTCCTGGAACCCCTTCAAATGCCCCACACAATTTGGCCCTCTCTGCTTTCCTGCCGACTCTAGCCTCAAAAGCACCTTTTTTTACTTTTGGCGCCCTCCGCAGCAAAAAAGACAAACGTCCAGCTTTTGCTGCCACAGCAAAGGGGCCAGCGGGGAAAAGTCATGCTGGTCCTCACTACCTCCTGGAACCCCTTCAAATGCCCCACACAATTTGGCCCTCTCTGCTTTCCCGCCGACTCTAGCCTCAAAAGCACCTTTTTTCACTTTTGGCGCCCTCCGCAGCAAAAAAGACAAACGTCCAGCTTTTGCTGCCACAGCAAAGGGGCCAGCGGGGAAAAGTCATGCTGGTCCTCACTGCCTCCTGGAACCCCTTCAAATGCCCCACACAATTTGGCCCTCTCTGCTTTCCTGCCGACTCTAGCCTCAAAAGCACCTTTTTTCACTTTTGGCGCCATTCGCAGCAAAAAAGACAAACGTCCAGCTTTTGCTGCCACAGCAAAGGGGCCAGCGGGGAAAAGTCATGCTGGTCCTCACTGCCTCCTGGAACCCCTTCAAATGCCCCACACAATTTGACCCTCTCTGCTTTCCTGCCGACTCTAGCCTCAAAAGCACCTTTTTTCACTTTTGGCGCCCTCCGCAGCAAAAAAGACAAACGTCCAGCTTTTGCTGCCACAGCAAAGGGGCCAGCCAGGAAAAGTCATGCTGGTCCTCACTGCCTCCTGGAACCCCTTCAAATGCCCCACACAATTTGGCCCTCTCTGCTTTCCTGCCGACTCTAGCCTCAAAAGCACCTTTTTTCACTTTTGGCGCCCTCCGCAGCAAAAAAGACAAACGTCCAGATTTTGCTGCCACAGCAAAGGGGCCAGCGGGGAAAAGTCATGCTGGTCCTCACTGCCTCCTGGAACCCCTTCAAATGCCCCACACAATTTGGCCCTCTCTGCTTTCCTGCCGACTCTAGCCTCAAAAGCACCTTTTTTCACTTTTGGCGCCCTCCGCAGCAAAAAAAGACAAACGTCCAGCTTTTGCTGCCACAGCAAAGGGGCCAGCAGGGAAAAGTCATGCTGGTCCTCACTGCCTCCTGGAACCCCTTCAAATGCCCCACACAATTTGGCCCTCTCTGCTTTCCTGCCGACTCTAGCCTCAAAAGCACCTTTTTTCACTTTTGGCGCCCTCCGCAGCAAAAAAGACAAACGTCCAGCTTTTGCTGCCACAGCAAAGGGGCCAGCGGGGAAAAGTCATGCTGGTCCTCACTGCCTCCTGGAACCCCTTCAAATGCCCCACACAATTTGGCCCTCTCTGCTTTCCTGCCGACTCTAGCCTCAAAAGCACCTTTTTTCACTTTTGGCGCCCTCCGCAGCAAAAAAGACAAACGTCCAGCTTTTGCTGCCACAGCAAAGGGGCCAGCGGGGAAAAGTCATGCTGGTCCTCACTGCCTCCTGGAACCCCTTCAAATGCCCCACACAATTTGGCCCTCTCTGCTTTCCTGCCGACTCTAGCCTCAAAAGCACCTTTTTTCACTTTTGGCGCCCTCCGCAGCAAAAAAGACAAACGTCCAGCTTTTGCTGCCACAGCAAAGGGGCCAGCAGGGGAAAAGTCATGCTGGTCCTTCACTGCCTCCTGGAACCCCTTCAAATGCCCCACACAATTCGCTTCTGCTTTCTGCCGACTCTAGCCTCAAAAGCACCTTTTTTCACTTTTGGCGCCCTCCGCAGCAAAAAAGACAAACGTCCAGCTTTTGCTGCCACAGCAAAGGGGCCAGCAGGGAAAAAGTCATGCTGGTCCTCACTGCCTCCTGGAACCCCTTCAAATGCCCCACAACACGATTTGGCCCTCTCTGCTTTCCTGCCGACTCTAGCCTCAAAAGCACCTTTTTTCACTTTTGGCGCCCTCCGCAGCAAAAAAGACAAACGTCCAGCTTTTGCTGCCACAGCAAAGGGGCCAGCGGGGAAAAGTCATGCTGGTCCTCACTGCCTCCTGGAACCCCTTCAAATGCCCCACACAATTTGGCCCTCTCTGCTTTCCTGCCCACTCTATCCTCAAAAGCACCTTTTTTTCACTTTTGGCGCCCTCCGCAGCAAAAAAGACAAACGTCCAGCTTTTGCTGCCACAGCAAAGGGGCCAGCGGGGAAAAGTCATGCTGGTCCTCACTGCCTCCTGGAACCCCTTCAAATGCCCCACACAATTTGGCCCTCTCTGCTTTCCTGCCGACTCTAGCCTCAAAAGCACCTTTTTTCACTTTTGGCGCCCTCCGCAGCAAAAAAGACAAACGTCCAGCTTTTGCTGCCACAGCAAAGGGGCCAGCGGGGAAAAGTCATGCTGGTCCTCACTGCCTCCTGGAACCCCTTCAAATGCCCCACACAATTTGGCCCTCTCTGCTTTCCTGCCGACTCTAGCCTCAAAAGCACCTTTTTGCACTTTTGGCGCCCTCCGCAGCAAAAAAGACAAACGTCCAGCTTTTGCTGCCACAGCAAAGGGGCCAGCGGGGAAAAGTTATGCTGGTCCTCACTGCCTCCTGGAACCCCTTCAAATGCCCCACACAATTTGGCCCTCTCTACTTTCCTGCTGACTCTAGCCTCAAAAGCACCTTTTTTCACTTTTGGCGCCCTCCGCAGCAAAAAAGACAAACGTCCAGCTTTTGCTGCCACAGCAAAGGGGCCAGCGGGGAAAAGTCATGCTGGTCCTCACTGCCTCCTGGAACCCCTTCAAATGCCCCACACAATTTGGCCCTCTCTGCTTTCCTGCCGACTCTAGCCTCAAAAGCACTTTTTTTCACTTTTGGCGCCCTCCGCAGCAAAAAAGACAAACGTCCAGCTTTTGCTGCCACAGCAAAGGGGCCAGCGGGGAAAAGTCATGCTGGTCCTCACTGCCTCCTGGAACCCCTTATATGCACCACACAATTTGGCCCTCTCTGCTTTCCCGCGACTCTATCCTCAAAAGCACCTTTTTTCACTTTTGGCGCCCTCCGCAGCAAAAAAGACAAACGTCCAGCTTTTGCTGCCACAGCAAAGGGGCCAGCGGGGAAAAGTCATGCTGGTCCTCACTGCCTCCTGGAACCCCTTCAAATGCCCCACACAATTTGGCCCTCTCTGCTTTCCTGCCGACTCTAGCCTCAAAAGCACCTTTTTTCACTTTTGGCGCCCTCCGCAGCAAAAAAGACAAACGTCCAGCTTTTGCTGCCACAGCAAAGGGGCCAGCGGGGAAAAGTCATGCTGGTCTTCACTGCCTCCTGGAACCCCTTCAAATGCCCCACACAATTTGGCCCTCTCTGCTTTCCTGCCGACTCTAGCCTCAAAAGCACCTTTTTTCACTTTTGGCGCCCTCCGCAGCAAAAAAGACAAACGTCCAGCTTTTGCTGCCACAGCAAAGGGGCCAGCAGGGAAAAGTCATGCTGGTCCTCACTGCCTCCTGGAACCCCTTCAAATGCCCCACACGATTTGGCCCTCTCTGCTTTCCTGCCGACTCTAGCCTCAAAAGCACCTTTTTTCACTTTTGGCGCCCTCCGCAGCAAAAAAGACAAACGTCCAGCTTTTGCTGCCACAGCAAAGGGGCCAGCGGGGAAAAGTCATGCTGGTCCTCACTGCCTCCTGGAACCCCTTCAAATGCCCCACACAATTTGGCCCTCTCTGCTTTCCTGCCCACTCTATCCTCAAAAGCACCTTTTTTTCACTTTTGGCGCCCTCCGCAGCAAAAAAGACAAACGTCCAGCTTTTGCTGCCACAGCAAAGGGGCCAGCGGGGAAAAGTCATGCTGGTCCTCACTGCCTCCTGGAACCCCTTCAAATGCCCCACACAATTTGGCCCTCTCTGCTTTCCTGCCGACTCTAGCCTCAAAAGCACCTTTTTTCACTTTTGGCGCCCTCCGCAGCAAAAAAGACAAACGTCCAGCTTTTGCTGCCACAGCAAAGGGGCCAGCGGGGAAAAGTCATGCTGGTCCTCACTGCCTCCTGGAACCCCTTCAAATGCCCCACACAATTTGGCCCTCTCTGCTTTCCTGCCGACTCTAGCCTCAAAAGCACCTTTTTGCACTTTTGGCGCCCTCCGCAGCAAAAAAGACAAACGTCCAGCTTTTGCTGCCACAGCAAAGGGGCCAGCGGGGAAAAGTTATGCTGGTCCTCACTGCCTCCTGGAACCCCTTCAAATGCCCCACACAATTTGGCCCTCTCTACTTTCCTGCTGACTCTAGCCTCAAAAGCACCTTTTTTCACTTTTGGCGCCCTCCGCAGCAAAAAAGACAAACGTCCAGCTTTTGCTGCCACAGCAAAGGGGCCAGCGGGGAAAAGTCATGCTGGTCCTCACTGCCTCCTGGAACCCCTTCAAATGCCCCACACAATTTGGCCCTCTCTGCTTTCCTGCCGACTCTAGCCTCAAAAGCACTTTTTTTCACTTTTGGCGCCCTCCGCAGCAAAAAAGACAAACGTCCAGCTTTTGCTGCCACAGCAAAGGGGCCAGCGGGGAAAAGTCATGCTGGTCCTCACTGCCTCCTGGAACCCCTTATATGCACCACACAATTTGGCCCTCTCTGCTTTCCCGCGACTCTATCCTCAAAAGCACCTTTTTTCACTTTTGGCGCCCTCCGCAGCAAAAAAGACAAACGTCCAGCTTTTGCTGCCACAGCAAAGGGGCCAGCGGGGAAAAGTCATGCTGGTCCTCACTGCCTCCTGGAACCCCTTCAAATGCCCCACACAATTTGGCCCTCTCTGCTTTCCTGCCCACTCTATCCTCAAAAGCACCTTTTTTCAATTTTGGCGCCCTCCACAGCAAAAAAGACAAACGTCCAGCTTTTGCTGCCACAGCAAAGGGGCCAGCGGGGAAAAGTCATGCTGGTCCTCACTGCCTCCTGGAACACCTTCAAATGCCCCACACAATTTGGCCCTCTCTGCTTTCCTGCCGACTCTATCCTCAAAAGCACCTTTTTTCACTATTGGCGCCCTCCGCAGCAAAAAAGACAAACGTCCAGCTTTTGCTGCCACAGCAAAGGGGCCAGCGGGGAAAAGTTATGCTGGTCCTCACTGCCTCCTGGAACCCCTTCAAATGCCCCACACAATTTGGCCCTCTCTACTTTCCTGCCGACTCTATCCTCAAAAGCACCTTTTTTCACTTTTGGCGCCCTCCGCAGCAAAAAAGACAAACGTCCAGCTTTTGCTGCCACAGCAAAGGGGCCAGCGGGGAAAAGTCATGCTGGTCCTCACTGCCTCCTGGAACCCCTTCAAATGCCCCACACAATTTGGCCCTCTCTGCTTTCCTGCCGACTCTAGCCTCAAAAGCACCTTTTTTCACTTTTGGCGCCCTCCGCAGCAAAAAAGACAAACGTCCAGCTTTTGCTGCCACAGCAAAGGGGCCAGCGGGGAAAAGTCATGCTGGTCCTCACTGCCTCCTGGAACCCCTTCAAATGCCCCACACAATTTGGCCCTCTCTGCTTTCCTGCCCACTCTATCCTCAAAAGCACCTTTTTTCACTTTTGGCGCCCTCCGCAGCAAAAAAGACAAACGTCCAGCTTTTGCTGCCACAGCAAAGGGGCCAGCGGGGAAAAGTCATGCTGGTCCTCACTGCCTCCTGGAACCCCTTCAAATGCCCCACACAATTTGGCCCTCTCTGCTTTCCTGCCCACTCTATCCTCAAAAGCACCTTTTTTCACTTTTGGCGCCCTCCGCAGCAAAAAAGACAAACGTCCAGCTTTTGCTGCCACAGCAAAGGGGCCAGCGGGGAAAAGTCATGCTGGTCCTCACTGCCTCCTGGAACCCCTTCAAATGCACCACACAATTTGGCCCTCTCTGCTTTCCTGCCGACTCTAGCCTCAAAAGCACCTTTTTTCACTTTTGGCGCCCTCCGCAGCAAAAAAGACAAACGTCCAGCTTTTGCTGCCACAGCAAAGGGGCCAGCGGGGAAAAGTTATGCTGGTCCTCACTGCCTCCTGGAACCCCTTCAAATGCCCCACACAATTTGGCCCTCTCTGCTTTCCTGCCCACTCTAGCCTCAAAAGCACCTTTTTTCACTTTTGGCGCCCTCCGCAGCAAAAAAGACAAACGTCCAGCTTTTGCTGCCACAGCAAAGGGGCCAGCGGGGAAAAGTCATGCTGGTCCTCACTGCCTCCTGGAACCCCTTCAAATGCCCCACACAATTTGGCCCTCTCTGCTTTCCTGCCGACTCTAGCCTCAAAAGCACCTTTTTTCACTTTTGGCGCCCTCCGCAGCAAAAAAGACAAACGTCCAGCTTTTGCTGCCACAGCAAAGGGGCCAGCGGGGAAAAGTCATGCTGGTCCTCACTGCCTCCTGGAACCCCTTCAAATGCCCCACACAATTTGGCCCTCTCTGCTTTCCTGCCGACTCTAGCCTCAAAAGCACCTTTTTTCACTTTTGGCGCCCTCCGCAGCAAAAAAGACAAACGTCCAGCTTTTGCTGCCACAGCAAAGGGGCCAGCGGGGAAAAGTCATGCTGGTCCTCACTGCCTCCTGGAACCCCTTCAAATGCCCCACACAATTTGGCCCTCTCTGCTTTCCTGCCCTATCTATCCTCAAAAGCACCTTTTTTCACTTTTGGCGCCCTCCGCAGCAAAAAAGACAAACGTCCAGCTTTTGCTGCCACAGCAAAGGGGCCAGCGGGGAAAAGTTATGCTGGTCCTCACTGCCTCCTGGAACCCCTTCAAATGCCCCACACAATTTGGCCCTCTCTACTTTCCTGCCGACTCTAGCCTCAAAAGCACCTTTTTTCACTTTTGGCGCCCTCCGCAGCAAAAAAGACAAACGTCCAGCTTTTGCTGCCACAGCAAAGGGGCCAGCGGGGAAAAGTCATGCTGGTCCTCACTGCCTCCTGGAACCCCTTCAAATGCCCCACACAATTTGGCCCTCTCTGCTTTCCTGCCCACTCTATCCTCAAAAGCACCTTTTTTCACTTTTGGCGCCCTCCGCAGCGAAAAAGACAAACGTCCAGCTTTTGCTGCCACAGCAAAGGGGCCAGCGGGGAAAAGTCATGCTGGTCCTCACTGCCTCCTGGAACCCCTTCAAATGCCCCACACAATTTGGCCCTCTCTGCTTTCCTGCCGACTCTATCCTCAAAAGCACCTTTTTTCACTTTTGGCGCCCTCCACAGCAAAAAAGACAAACGTCCAGCTTTTGCTGCCACAGCAAAGGGGCCAGCGGGGAAAAGTCATGCTGGTCCTCACTGCCTCCTGGAACCCCTTCAAATGCCCCACACAATTTGGCCCTCTCTGCTTTCCCGCCGACTCTATCCTCAAAAGCACCTTTTTTCACTTTTGGCGCCCTCCGCAGCAAAAAAAGACAAACGTCCAGCTTTTGCTGCCACAGCAAAGGGGCCAGCGGGGAAAAGTCATGCTGGTCCTCACTGCCTCCTGGAACCCCTTCAAATGCCCCACACAATTTTGCCCTCTCTGCTTTCCCGCCGACTCTATCCTCAAAAGCACCTTTTTTCACTTTCGGCGCCCTCCGCAGCAAAAAAGACAAACGTCCAGCTTTTGCTGCCACAGCAAAGGGGCCAGCGGGGAAAAGTCATGCTGGTCCTCACTGCCTCCTGGAACCCCTTCAAATGCCCCACACAATTTGGCCCTCTCTGCTTTCCCGCCGACTCTATCCTCAAAAGCACCTTTTTTCACTTTTGGCGCCCTCCGCAGCAAAAAAGACAAACGTCCAGCTTTTGCTGCCACAGCAAAGGGGCCAGCGGGGAAAAGTCATGCTGGTCCTCACTGCCTCCTGGAACCCCTTCAAATGCCCCACACAATTTGGCCCTCTCTGCTTTCCTGCCGACTCTAGCCTCAAAAGCACCTTTTTTCACTTTTGGCGCCCTCCGCAGCAAAAAAGACAAACGTCCAGCTTTTGCTGCCACAGCAAAGGGGCCAGCGGGGAAAAGTCATGCTGGTCCTCACTGCCTCCTGGAACCCCTTCAAATGCCCCACACAATTTGCGCCTCTCTGCTTTCCTGCCGACTCTAGCCTCAAAAGCACCTTTTTTCACTTTTGGCGCCCTCCGCAGCAAAAAAGACAAACGTCCAGCTTTTGCTGCCACAGCAAAGGGGCCAGCAGGGAAAAGTCTGGTCCCTCATGCCTCCTGGAACCCCTTCAAATGCGCCACACAATTTGGCCCTCTCTGCTTTCCTGCCGACTCTATCCTCAAAAGCACCTTTTTTCACTTTTGGCGCCCTCCGCAGCAAAAAAGACAAACCTCCAGCTTTTGCTGCCACAGCAAAGGGGCCAGCGGGGGAAAAGTCATGCTGGTCCTCACTGCCTCCTGGAACCCCTTCAAATGCCCCACACAATTTGGCCCTCTCTACTTTCCTGCCGACTCTAGCCTCAAAAGCACCTTTTTTCACTTTTGGCGCCCTCCGCAGCAAAAAATACAAACGTCCAGCTTTTGCTGCCACAGCAAAGGGGCCAGCGGGGAAAAGTCATGCTGGTCCTCACTGCCTCCTGGAACCCCTTCAAATGCCCCACACAATTTGGGCCCTCTCTGCTTTCCTGCCCACTCTATCCTCAAAAGCACCTTTTTTCACTTTTGGCGCCCTCCGCAGCAAAAAAGACAAACGTCCAGCTTTTGCTGCCACAGCAAAGGGGCCAGCGGGGAAAAGTCATGCTGGTCCTCACTGCCTCCTGGAACCCCTTCAAATGCCCCACACATTTGGCCCTCTCTGCTTTCCTGCCCTATCTATCCTCAAAAGCACCTTTTTTCACTTTTGGCGCCCTCCACAGCAAAAAGACAAACGTCCAGCTTTTGCTGCCACAGCAAAGGGGCCAGCAGGGAAAAGTCATGCTGGTCCTCACTGCCTCCTGGAACCCCTTCAAATGCCCCACACAATTTGGCCCTCTCTGCTTTCCTGCCGACTCTATCCTCAAAAGCACCTTTTTTCACTTTGGCGCCCTCCGCAGCAAAAAAGACAAACGTCCAGCTTTTGCTGCCACAGCAAAGGGGCCAGCGGGGAAAAGTCATGCTGGTCCTCACTGCCTCCTGGAACCCCTTCAAATGCCCCACACAATTTTGCCCTCTCTGCTTTCCCGCCGACTCTATCCTCAAAAGCACCTTTTTCACTTTCGGCGCCCTACGCAGCAAAAAAGGACAACGTCCAGCTTTTGCTGCCACAGCAAAGGGGCCAGCGGGGAAAAGTCATGCTGGTCCTCACTGCCCTCCTGGAACCCCTTCAAATGCCCCACACAATTTGGCCCTCTCTGCTTTCCCGCCGACTCTATCCTCAAAAGCACCTTTTTTCACTTTTGGCGCCTCCGCAGCAAAAAAGACAAACGTCCAGCTTTTGCTGCCACAGCAAAGGGGCCAGCGGGGAAAAGTCATGCTGGTCCTCACTGCCTCCTGGAACCCCTTCAAATGCCCCACACAATTTGGCCCTCTCTGCTTTCCTGCCGACTCTAGCCTCAAAAGCCACCTTTTTTCACTTTTGGCGCCCTCCGCAGCAAAAAAGACAAACGTCCAGCTTTTGCTGCCACAGCAAAGGGGCCAGCGGGGAAAAAGTCATGCTGGTCCTCACTGCCTCCTGGAACCCCTTCAAATGCCCCACACAATTTGCGCCTCTCTGCTTTCCTGCCGACTCTAGCCTCAAAAGCACCTTTTTTCACTTTGGCGCCCTCCGCAGCAAAAAGACAAACGTCCAGCTTTTGCTGCCACAGCAAAGGGGCCAGCAGGGAAAAGTCATGCTGGTCCTCACTGCCTCCTGGAACCCCTTCAAATGCGCACACAATTTGGCCCTCTCTGCTTTCCTGCCGACTCTATCCTCAAAAGCACCTTTTTTCACTTTTGGCGCCCTCCGCAGCAAAAAAGACAAACCTCCAGCTTTTGCTGCCACAGCAAAGGGGCCAGCGGGGAAAAGTCATGCTGGTCCTCACTGCCTCCTGGAACCCCTTCAAATGCCCCACACAATTTGGCCCTCTCTACTTTCCTGCCGACTCTAGCCTCAAAAGCACCTTTTTTCACTTTGGCGCCCTCCGCAGCAAAAAAAGACAAACGTCCAGCTTTTGCTGCCACAGCAAAGGGCCAGCGGGGAAAAGTCATGCTGGTCCTCACTGCCTCCTGGAACCCCTTCAAATGCCCCACACAATTTGGCCCTCTCTGCTTTCCTGCCCACTCTATCCTAAAAGCACCTTTTTTCACTTTTTGGCGCCCCTCCGCAAGCAAAAAAGACCAAACGTCCAGCTTTTGCTGCC
>NW_028127376.1:0-32737 GCF_965231255.1 Vanellus vanellus
CTTCAAATGCCCCAGACAATTTGGCCCTCTCTGCTTTCCTGCCCACTCTGTCCTCAAAAGCACCTTTTTTCACTTTTGGCGCCCTCCGCAGCAAAAAAGACAAACGTCCAGCTTTTGCTGCCACAGCAAAGGTGCCAGCGGGGAAAAGTCATGCTGGTCCTCACTGCCTCCTGGAACCCCTTCAAATGCCCCACACAATTTGGCCCTCTCTGCTTTCCTGCTGAGTCTATGCTCAAAAGCACCTTTTTTCACATTTGGCGCCCTCCGCAGCAAAAAAGACAAACGTCCAGCTTTTGCTGCCACAGCAAAGGTGCCAGCAGGGAAAAGTCATGCTGGTCCTCACTGCCTCCTGGAACCCCTTCAAATGCCCCACACAATTTGGCCCTCTCTGCTTTCCTGCCCACTCTATCCTCAAAAGCACCTTTTTTCACTTTTGGCGCCCTCCGCAGCAAAAAAGACAAACGTCCAGCTTTTGCTGCCACAGCAAAGGTGCCAGCGGGGAAAAGTCATGCTGGTCCTCACTGCCTCCTGGAACCCCTTCAAATGCCCCACACAATTTGGCCCTCTCTGCTTTCCTGCCCACTCTATCCTCAAAAGCACCTTTTTTCACTTTTGGCGCCCTCCGCAGCAAAAAAGACAAACGTCCAGCTTTTGCTGCCACAGCAAAGGTGCCAGCGGGGAAAAGTCATGCTGGTCCTCACTGCCTCCTGGAACCCCTTCAAATGCCCCACACAATTTGGCCCTCTCTGCTTTCCTGCCCACTCTATCCTCAAAAGCACCTTTTTTCACTTTTGGCGCCCTCCGCAGCAAAAAAGACAAACGTCCAGCTTTTGCTGCCACAGCAAAGGTGCCAGCGGGGAAAAGTCATGCTGGTCCTCACTGCCTCCTGGAACCCCTTCAAATGCCCCACACAATTTGGCCCTCTCTGCTTTCCTGCCCACTCTATCCTCAAAAGCACCTTTTTTCACTTTTGGCGCCCTCCGCAGCAAAAAAGACAAACGTCCAGCTTTTGCTGCCACAGCAAAGGTGCCAGCGGGGAAAAGTCATGCTGGTCCTCACTGCCTCCTGGAACCCCTTCAAATGCCCCACACAATTTGGCCCTCTCTGCTTTCCTGCCCACTCTATCCTCAAAAGCACCTTTTTTCACTTTTGGCGCCCTCCGCAGCAAAAAAGACAAACGTCCAGCTTTTGCTGCCACAGCAAAGGTGCCAGCGGGGAAAAGTCATGCTGGTCCTCACTGCCTCCTGGAACCCCTTCAAATGCCCCACACAATTTGGCCCTCTCTGCTTTCCTGCCCACTCTATCCTCAAAAGCACCTTTTTTCACTTTTGGCGCCCTCCGCAGCAAAAAAGACAAACGTCCAGCTTTTGCTGCCACAGCAAAGGGGCCAGCGGGGAAAAGTCATGCTGGTCCTCACTGCCTCCTGGAACCCCTTCAAATGCCCCACACAATTTGGCCCTCTCTGCTTTCCTGCGGACTCCATCCTCAAAAGCACATTTTTTCACTTTTGGCGCCCTCCGCAGCAAAAAAGACAAACGTCCAGCTTTTGCTGCCACAGCAAAGGGGCCAGCGGGGAAAAGTCATGCTGGTCCTCACTGCCTCCTGGAACCCCTTCAAATGCCCCACACAATTTGGCCCTCTCTGCTTTCCTGCCCACTCTATCCTCAAAAGCACATTTTTTCACTTTTGGCGCCCTCCGCAGCAAAAAAGACAAACGTCCAGCTTTTGCTGCCACAGCAAAGGTGCCAGCGGGGAAAAGTCATGCTGGTCCTCACTGCCTCCTGGAACCCCTTCAAATGCCCCACACAATTTGGCCCTCTCTGCTTTCCTGCCCACTCTATCCTCAAAAGCACCTTTTTTCACTTTTGGCGCCCTCCGCAGCAAAAAAGACAAACGTCCAGCTTTTGCTGCCACAGCAAAGGTGCCAGCGGGGAAAAGTCATGCTGGTCCTCACTGCCTCCTGGAACCCCTTCAAATGCCCCACACAATTTGGCCCTCTCTGCTTTCCTGCCCACTCTATCCTCAAAAGCACCTTTTTTCACTTTTGGCGCCCTCCGCAGCAAAAAAGACAAACGTCCAGCTTTTGCTGCCACAGCAAAGGTGCCAGCGGGGAAAAGTCATGCTGGTCCTCACTGCCTCCTGGAACCCCTTCAAATGCCCCACACAATTTGGCCCTCTCTGCTTTCCTGCCCACTCTATCCTCAAAAGCACCTTTTTCACTTTTGGCGCCCTCCGCAGCAAAAAAGACAAACGTCCAGCTTTTGCTGCCACAGCAAAGGTGCCAGCGGGGAAAAGTGATGCTGGTCCTCACTGCCTCCTGGAACCCCTTCAAATGCCCCACACAATTTGGCCCTCTCTGCTTTCCTGCCCACTCTATCCTCAAAAGCACCTTTTTTCACTTTTGGCGCCCTCCGCAGCAAAAAAGACAAACGTCCAGCTTTTGCTGCCACAGCAAAGGTGCCAGCGGGGAAAAGTCATGCTGGTCCTCACTGCCTCCTGGAACCCCTTCAAATGCCCCACACAATTTGGCCCTCTCTGCTTTCCTGCTGAGTCTATGCTCAAAAGCACCTTTTTTCACATTTGGCGCCCTCCGCAGCAAAAAAGACAAACGTCCAGCTTTTGCTGCCACAGCAAAGGTGCCAGCAGGCAAAAGTCATGCTGGTCCTCACTGCCTCCTGGAAACCCTTCAAATGCCCCACACAATTTGGCCCTCTCTGCTTTCCTGCCCACTCTATCCTCAAAAGCACCTTTTTTCACTTTTGGCGCCCTCCGCAGCAAAAAAGACAAACGTCCAGCTTTTGCTGCCACAGCAAAGGTGCCAGCGGGGAAAAGTCATGCTGGTCCTCACTGCCTCCTGGAACCCCTTCAAATGCCCCACACAATTTGGCCCTCTCTGCTTTCCTGCCCACTCTATCCTCAAAAGCACCTTTTTTCACTTTTGGCGCCCTCCGCAGCAAAAAAGACAAACGTCCAGCTTTTGCTGCCACAGCAAAGGTGCCAGCGGGGAAAAGTCATGCTGGTCCTCACTGCCTCCTTGAACCCCTTCAAATGCCCCACACAATTTGGCCCTCTCTGCTTTCCTGCCGACTCTATCCTCAAAAGCACCTTTTTTCACTTTTGGCGCCCTCCGCAGCAAAAAAGACAAACGTCCAGCTTTTGCTGCCACAGCAAAGGTGCCAGCGGGGAAAAGTCATGCTGGTCCTCACTGCCTCCTGGAACCCCTTCAAATGCCCCACACAATTTGGCCCTCTCTGCTTTCCTGCCCACTCTATCCTCAAAAGCACCTTTTTTCACTTTTGGCGCCCTCCGCAGCAAAAAAGACAAACGTCCAGCTTTTGCTGCCACAGCAAAGGTGCCAGCGGGGAAAAGTCATGCTGGTCCTCACTGCCTCCTGGAACCCCTTCAAATGCCCCACACAATTTGGCCCTCTCTGCTTTCCTGCCCACTCTATCCTCAAAAGCACCTTTTTTCACTTTTGGCGCCCTCCGCAGCAAAAAAGACAAACGTCCAGCTTTTGCTGCCACAGCAAAGGTGCCAGCGGGGAAAAGTCATGCTGGTCCTCACTGCCTCCTGGAACCCCTTCAAATGCCCCACACAATTTGGCCCTCTCTGCTTTCCTGCCCACTCTATCCTCAAAAGCACCTTTTTTCACTTTTGGCGCCCTCCGCAGCAAAAAAGACAAACGTCCAGCTTTTGCTGCCACAGCAAAGGGGCCAGCGGGGAAAAGTCATGCTGGTCCTCACTGCCTCCTGGAACCCCTTCAAATGCCCCACACAATTTGGCCCTCTCTGCTTTCCTGCGGACTCCATCCTCAAAAGCACATTTTTTCACTTTTGGCGCCCTCCGCAGCAAAAAAGACAAACGTCCAGCTTTTGCTGCCACAGCAAAGGGGCCAGCGGGGAAAAGTCATGCTGGTCCTCACTGCCTCCTGGAACCCCTTCAAATGCCCCACACAATTTGGCCCTCTCTGCTTTCCTGCCCACTCTATCCTCAAAAGCACATTTTTTCACTTTTGGCGCCCTCCGCAGCAAAAAAGACAAACGTCCAGCTTTTGCTGCCACAGCAAAGGTGCCAGCGGGGAAAAGTCATGCTGGTCCTCACTGCCTCCTGGAACCCCTTCAAATGCCCCACACAATTTGGCCCTCTCTGCTTTCCTGCCCACTCTATCCTCAAAAGCACCTTTTTTCACTTTTGGCGCCCTCCGCAGCAAAAAAGACAAACGTCCAGCTTTTGCTGCCACAGCAAAGGTGCCAGCGGGGAAAAGTCATGCTGGTCCTCACTGCCTCCTGGAACCCCTTCAAATGCCCCACACAATTTGGCCCTCTCTGCTTTCCTGCCCACTCTATCCTCAAAAGCACCTTTTTTCACTTTTGGCGCCCTCCGCAGCAAAAAAGACAAACGTCCAGCTTTTGCTGCCACAGCAAAGGTGCCAGCGGGGAAAAGTCATGCTGGTCCTCACTGCCTCCTGGAACCCCTTCAAATGCCCCACACAATTTGGCCCTCTCTGCTTTCCTGCCCACTCTATCCTCAAAAGCACCTTTTTTCACTTTTGGCGCCCTCCGCAGCAAAAAAGACAAACGTCCAGCTTTTGCTGCCACAGCAAAGGTGCCAGCGGGGAAAAGTGATGCTGGTCCTCACTGCCTCCTGGAACCCCTTCAAATGCCCCACACAATTTGGCCCTCTCTGCTTTCCTGCCCACTCTATCCTCAAAAGCACCTTTTTTCACTTTTGGCGCCCTCCGCAGCAAAAAAGACAAACGTCCAGCTTTTGCTGCCACAGCAAAGGTGCCAGCGGGGAAAAGTCATGCTGGTCCTCACTGCCTCCTGGAACCCCTTCAAATGCCCCACACAATTTGGCCCTCTCTGCTTTCCTGCCCACTCTATCCTCAAAAGCACCTTTTTTCACTTTTGGCGCCCTCCGCAGCAAAAAAGACAAACGTCCAGCTTTTGCTGCCACAGCAAAGGTGCCAGTGGGGAAAAGTCATGCTGGTCCTCACTGCCTCCTGGAACCCCTTCAAATGCCCCACACAATTTGGCCCTCTCTGCTTTCCTGCCCACTCTATCCTCAAAAGCACCTTTTTTTCACTTTTGGCGCCCTCCGCAGCAAAAAAGACAAACGTCCAGCTTTTGCTGCCACAGCAGAGGGGCCAGCGGGGAAAAGTCATGCTGGTCCTCACTGCCTCCTGGAACCCCTTCAAATGCCCCACACAATTTGGCCCTCTCTGCTTTCCTGCCCACTCTAGCCTCAAAAGCACCTTTTTTCACTTTTGGCGCCCTCCGCAGCAAAAAAGACAAACGTCCAGCTTTTGCTGCCACAGCAAAGGTGCCAACGGGGAAAAGTCATGCTGGTCCTCACTGCCTCCTGGAACCCCTTCAAATGCCCCACACAATTTGGCCCTCTCTGCTTTCCTGCCCACTCTATCCTCAAAAGCACCTTTTTTCACTTTTGGCGCCCTCTGCAGCAAAAAAGACAAACGTCCAGCTTTTGCTGCCACAGCAAAGGTGCCAGCGGGGAAAAGTCATGCTGGTCCTCACTGCCTCCTGGAACCCCTTCAAATGCCCCACACAATTTGGCCCTCTCTGCTTTCCTGCCGACTCTATCCTCAAAAGCACCTTTTTTCACTTTTGGCGCCCTCCGCAGCAAAAAAGACAAACGTCCAGCTTTTGCTGCCACAGCAAAGGTGCCAGCGGGGAAAAGTCATGCTGGTCCTCACTGCCTCCTGGAACCCCTTCAAATGCCCCAGACAATTTGGCCCTCTCTGCTTTCCTACGGACTCCATCCACAAAAGCACCCGTTTTTGCTTTCGGCGGTGTTTGGAGCAAAAAAGACAAACGTCCAGCTTTTGCTGCCACAGCAAAGGTGCCAGCAGGGAAAAGTCATGCTGGTCCTCACTGCCTCCTGGAACCCCTTCAAATGCCCCACACAATTTGGCCCTCTCTGCTTTCCTGCCCACTCTATCCTCAAAAGCACCTTTTTTCACTTTTGGCGCCCTCCGCAGCAAAAAAGACAAACGTCCAGCTTTTGCTGCCTCAGCAAAGGTGCCAGCGGGGAAAAGTCATGCTGGTCCTCACTGCCTCCTGGAACCCCTTCAAATGCCCCACACAATTTGGCCCTCTCTGCTTTCCTGCCCACTCTATCCTCAAAAGCACCTTTTTTCACTTTTGGCGCCCTCCGCAGCAAAAAAGACAAACGTCCAGCTTTTGCTGCCACAGCAAAGGGGCCAGCGGGGAAAAGTCATGCTGGTCCTCACTGCCTCCTGGAACCCCTTCAAATGCCCCACACAATTTGGCCCTCTCTGCTTTCCTGCCGACTATATCCTCAAAAGCACCTTTTTTCACTTTTGGCGCCCTCCGCAGCAAAAAAGACAAACGTCCAGCTTTTGCTGCCACAGCAAAGGGGCCAGCGGGGAAAAGTCATGCTGGTCCTCACTGCCTCCTGGAACCCCTTCAAATGCCCCACACAATTTGGCCCTCTCTGCTTTCCTGCCCACTCTATCCTCAAAAGCACCTTTTTTCACTTTTGGCGCCCTCCGCAGCAAAAAAGACAAACGTCCAGCTTTTGCTGCCACAGCAAAGGGGCCAGCGGGGAAAAGTCATGCTGGTCCTCACTGCCTCCTGGAACCCCTTCAAATGCCCCACACAATTTGGCCCTCTCTGCTTTCCTGCCGACTATACCCTCAAAAGCACCTTTTTTCACATTTGGCGCCCTCCACAGCAAAAAAGACAAACGTCCAGCTTTTGCTGCCACAGCAAAGGTGCCAGCGGGGAAAAGTCATGCTGGTCCTCACTGCCTCCTGGAACCCCTTCAAATGCCCCACACAATTTGGCCCTCTCTGCTTTCCTACGGACTCCATCCTCAAAAGCACCCGTTTTTGCTTTCGGCGGTGTTTGGAGCAAAAAAGACAAACGTCCAGCTTTTGCTGCCACAGCAAAGGATCCAGCGGGGAAAAGTCATGCTGGTCCTCACTGCCTCCTGGAACCCCTTCAAATGCCCCACACAATTTGGCCCTCTCTGCTTTCCTGCCCACTCTATCCTCAAAAGCACCTTTTTTCACTTTTGGCGCCCTCCGCAGCAAAAAAGACAAACGTCCAGCTTTTGCTGCCACAGCAAAGGTGCCAGCGGGGAAAAGTCATGCTGGTCCTCACTGCCTCCTGGAACCCCTTCAAATGCCCCACACAATTTGGCCCTCTCTGCTTTCCTGCCGACTATATCCTCAAAAGCACCTTTTTTCACTTTTGGCGCCCTCCACAGCAAAAAAGACAAACGTCCAGCTTTTGCTGCCACCAGCAAAGGTGCCAGCGGGGAAAAGTCATGCTGGTCCTCACTGCCTCCTGGAACCCCTTCAAATGCCCCACACAATTTGGCCCTCTCTGCTTTCCTACGGACTCCATCCTCAAAAGCACCCGTTTTTGCTTTCGGCGGTGTTTGGAGCAAAAAAGACAAACGTCCAGCTTTTGCTGCCACAGCAAAGGTGCCAGCGGGGAAAAGTCATGCTGGTCCTCACTGCCTCCTGGAACCCCTTCAAATGCCCCACACAATTTGGCCCTCTCTGCTTTCCTGCCCACTCTATCCTCAAAAGCACCTTTTTTCACTTTTGGCGCCCTCCGCAGCAAAAAAGACAAACGTCCAGCTTTTGCTGCCACAGCAAAGGTGCCAGCGGGGAAAAGTCATGCTGGTCCTCAATGCCTCCTGGAACCCCTTCAAATGCCCCACACAATTTGGCCCTCTCTGCTTTCCTGCCGACTATATCCTCAAAAGCACCTTTTTTCACTTTTGGCGCCCTCCACAGCAAAAAAGACAAACGTCCAGCTTTTGCTGCCACAGCAAAGGTGCCAGCGGGGAAAAGTCATGCTGGTCCTCACTGCCTCCTGGAACCCCTTCAAATGCCCCACACAATTTGGCCCTCTCTGCTTTCCTACTAACTCCATCCTCAAAAGCACCCCTTTTTGCTTTCGGCGGTGTTTGGAGCAAAAAAGACAAACGTCCAGCTTTTGCTGCCACAGCAAAGGATCCAGCGGGGAAAAGTCATGCTGGTCCTCACTGCCTCCTGGAACCCCTTCAAATGCCCCCACACAATTTGGCCCTCTCTGCTTTCCTGCCCACTCTATCCTCAAAAGCACCTTTTTTCACTTTTGGCGCCCTCCGCAGCAAAAAAGACAAACGTCCAGCTTTTGCTGCCACAGCAAAGGTGCCAGCGGGGAAAAGTCATGCTGGTCCTCACTGCCTCCTGGAACCCCTTCAAATGCCCCACACAATTTGGCCCTCTCTGCTTTCCTGCCGACTATATCCTCAAAAGCACCTTTTTTCACTTTTGGCGCCCTCCACAGCAAAAAAGACAAACGTCCAGCTTTTGCTGCCACAGCAAAGGTGCCAGCGGGGAAAAGTCATGCTGGTCCTCACTGCCTCCTGGAACCCCTTCAAATGCCCCACACAATTTGGCCCTCTCTGCTTTCCTACGGACTCCATCCTCAAAAGCACCCGTTTTTGCTTTCGGCGGTTTTTGGAGCAAAAAAGACAAACGTCCAGCTTTTGCTGCCACAGCAAAGGTGCCAGCGGGGAAAAGTCATGCTGGTCCTCACTGCCTCCTGGAACCCCTTCAAATGCCCCACACAATTTGGCCCTCTCTGCTTTCCTGCCCACTCTATCCTCAAAAGCACCTTTTTTCACTTTTGGCGCCCTCCGCAGCAAAAAAGACAAACGTCCAGCTTTTGCTGCCACAGCAAAGGTGCCAGCGGGGAAAAGTCATGCTGGTCCTCACTGCCTCCTGGAACCCCTTCAAATGCCCCACACAATTTGGCCCTCTCTGCTTTCCTGCCGACTATATCCTCAAAAGCACCTTTTTTCACTTTTGGCGCCCTCCACAGCAAAAAAGACAAACGTCCAGCTTTTGCTGCCACAGCAAAGGTGCCAGCGGGGAAAAGTCATGCTGGTCCTCACTGCCTCCTGGAACCCCTTCAAATGCCCCACACAATTTGGCCCTCTCTGCTTTCCTACGGACTCCATCCTCAAAAGCACCCGTTTTTGCTTTCGGCGGTGTTTGGAGCAAAAAAGACAAACGTCCAGCTTTTGCTGCCACAGCAAAGGTGCCAGCGGGGAAAAGTCATGCTGGTCCTCACTGCCTCCTGGAACCCCTTCAAATGCCCCACACAATTTGGCCCTCTCTGCTTTCCTGCCCACTCTATCCTCAAAAGCACCTTTTTTCACTTTTGGCGCCCTCCGCAGCAAAAAAGACAAACGTCCAGCTTTTGCTGCCACAGCAAAAGGGCCAGCGGGGAAAAGTCATGCTGGTCCTCACTGCCTCCTGGAACCCCTTCAAATGCCCCATACAATTTGGCCCTCTCTGCTTTCCTACGGACTCCATCCTCAAAAGCACCCGTTTTTGCTTTCGGTGGTGTTTGGAGCAAAAAAGACAAACGTCCAGCTTTTGCTGCCACAGCAAAGGTGCCAGCGGGGAAAAGTCATGCTGGTCCTCACTGCCTCCTGGAACCCCTTCAAATGCCCCACACAATTTGGCCCTCTCTGCTTTCCTGCCCACTCTATCCTCAAAAGCATCTTTTTTCACTTTTGGCGCCCTCCGCAGCAAAAAAGACAAACGTCCAGCTTTTGCTGCCACAGCAAAGGTGCCAGCGGGAAAAGTCATGCTGGTCCTCACTGCCTCCTGGAACCCCTTCAAATGCCCCACACAATTTGGCCCTCTCTGCTTTCCTGCCCACTCTATCCTCAAAAGCACCTTTTTTTCACTTTTGGCGCCCTCCGCAGCAAAAAAGACAAACGTCCAGCTTTTGCTGCCACAGCAAAGGTGCCAGCGGGGAAAAGTCATGCTGGTCCTCACTGCCTCCTGGAACCCCTTCAAATGCCCCACACAATTTGGCCCTCTCTGCTTTCCTGCCGACTCTATCCTCAAAAGCACCTTTTTTCACTTTTGGCGCCCTCCGCAGCAAAAAAGACAAACGTCCAGCTTTTGCTGCCACAGCAAAGGTGCCAGCGGGGAAAAGTCATGCTGGTCCTCACTGCCTCCTGGAACCCCTTCATATGCCCCACACAATTTGGCCCTCTCTGCTTTCCTGCCCACTCTATCCTCAAAAGCACCTTTTTTTCACTTTTGGCGCCCTCCGCAGCAAAAAAGACAAACGTCCAGCTTTTGCTGCCACAGCAAAGGTGCCAGCGGGGAAAAGTCATGCTGGTCCTCACTGCCTCCTGGAACCCCTTCAAATGCCCCACACAATTTGGCCCTCTCTGCTTTCCTGCCCACTCTATCCTCAAAAGCACCTTTTTTCACTTTTGGCGCCCTCCGCAGCAAAAAAGACAAACGTCCAGCTTTTGCTGCCACAGCAAAGGTGCCAGCAGGGAAAAGTCATGCTGGTCCTCACTGCCTCCTGGAACCCCTTCAAATGCCCCACACAATTTGGCCCTCTCTGCTTTCCTGCCCACTCTATCCTCAAAAGCACCTTTTTTCACTTTTGGCGCCCTCCGCAGCAAAAAAGACAAACGTCCAGCTTTTGCTGCCACAGCAAAGGTGCCAGCGGGAAAAAGTCATGCTGGTCCTCACTGCCTCCTGGAACCCTTTCAAATGCCCCACACAATTTGGCCCTCTCTGCTTTCCTGCTGAGTCTATGCTCAAAAGCACCTTTTTTCACTTTTGGCGCCCTCCGCAGCAAAAAAGACAAACGTCCAGCTTTTGCTGCCACAGCAAAGGTGCCAGCGGGGAAAAGTCATGCTGGTCCTCACTGCCTCCTGGAACCCCTTCAAATGCCCCACACAATTTGGCACTCTCTGCTTTCCTGCCCACTCTATCCTCAAAAGCACCTTTTTTCACTTTTGGCGCCCTCCGCAGCAAAAAAGACAAACGTCCAGCTTTTGCTGCCACAGCAAAGGTGCCAGCGGGGAAAAGTCATGCTGGTCCTCACTGCCTCCTGGAACCCCTTCAAATGCCCCACACAATTTGGCACTCTCTGCTTTCCTGCCCACTCTATCCTCAAAAGCACATTTTTTCACTTTTGGCGCCCTCTGCAGCAAAAAAGACAAACGTCCAGCTTTTGCTGCCACAGCAAAGGTGCCAGCGGGGAAAAGTCATGCTGGTCCTCACTGCCTCCTGGAACCCCTTCAAATGCCCCACACAATTTGGCCCTCTCTGCTTTCCTGCCGACTCTATCCTCAAAAGCACCTTTTTTCACTTTTGGCGCCCTCCGCAGCAAAAAAGACAAACGTCCAGCTTTTGCTGCCACAGCAAAGGTGCCAGCGGGGAAAAGTGATGCTGGTCCTCACTGCCTCCTGGAACCCCTTCAAATGCCCCAGACAATTTGGCCCTCTCTGCTTTCCTACAGACTCCATCCACAAAAGCACCCGTTTTTGCTTTCGGCGGTGTTTGGAGCAAAAAAGACAAACGTCCAGCTTTTGCTGCCACAGCAAAGGTGCCAGCGGGGAAAAGTCATGCTGGTCCTCACTGCCTCCTGGAACCCCTTCAAATGCCCCACACAATTTGGCCCTCTCTGCTTTCCTGCCCACTCTATCCTCAAAAGCACCTTTTTTCACTTTTGGCGCCCTCCGCAGCAAAAAAGACAAACGTCCAGCTTTTGCTGCCTCAGCAAAGGTGCCAGCGGGGAAAAGTCATGCTGGTCCTCACTGCCTCCTGGAACCCCTTCAAATGCCCCACACAATTTGGCCCTCTCTGCTTTCCTGCCCACTCTATCCTCAAAAGCACCTTTTTTCACTTTTGGTGCCCTCCGCAGCAAAAAAGACAAACGTCCAGCTTTTGCTGCCACAGCAAAGGGGCCAGCGGGGAAAAGTCATGCTGGTCCTCACTGCCTCCTGGAACCCCTTCAAATGCCCCACACAATTTGGCCCTCTCTGCTTTCCTGCCGACTATATCCTCAAAAGCACCTTTTTTCACTTTTGGCGCCCTCCGCAGCAAAAAAGACAAACGTCCAGCTTTTGCTGCCACAGCAAAGGTGCCAGCGGGGAAAAGTCATGCTGGTCCTCACTGCCTCCTGGAACCCCTTCAAATGCCCCACACAATTTGGCCCTCTCTGCTTTCCTGCCCACTCTATCCTCAAAAGCACCTTTTTTTCACTTTTGGCGCCCTCCGCAGCAAAAAAGACAAACGTCCAGCTTTTGCTGCCACAGCAAAGGTGCCAGCGGGGAAAAGTCATGCTGGTCCTCACTGCCTCCTGGAACCCCTTCAAATGCCCCACACAATTTGGCCCTCTCTGCTTTCCTGCCCACTCTATCCTCAAAAGCACATTTTTTCACTTTTGGCGCCCTCCGCAGCAAAAAAGACAAACGTCCAGCTTTTGCTGCCACAGCAAAGGGGCCAGCGGGGAAAAGTCATGCTGGTCCTCACTGCCTCCTGGAACCCCTTCAAATGCCCCACACAATTTGGCCCTCTCTGCTTTCCTGCCCACTCTATCCTCAAAAGCACCTTTTTTCACTTTTGGCGCCCTCCGCAGCAAAAAAGACAAACGTCCAGCTTTTGCTGCCACAGCAAAGGTGCCAGCGGGGAAAAGTGATGCTGGTCCTCACTGCCTCCTGGAACCCCCTTCAAATGCCCCACACAATTTGGCCCTCTCTGCTTTCCTACGGACTCCATCCTCAAAAGCACCCGTTTTTGCTTTCGGCGGTGTTTGGAGCAAAAAAGACAAACGTCCAGCTTTTGCTGCCACAGCAAAGGTGCCAGCGGGGAAAAGTCATGCTGGTCCTCACTGCCTCCTGGAACCCCTTCAAATGCCCCACACAATTTGGCCCTCTCTGCTTTCCTGCCCACTCTATCCTCAAAAGCACCTTTTTTCACTTTTGGCGCCCTCCGCAGCAAAAAAGACAAACGTCCAGCTTTTGCTGCCACAGCAAAGGTGCCAGCGGGGAAAAGTCATGCTGGTCCTCACTGCCTCCTGGAACCCCTTCAAATGCCCCACACAATTTGGCCCTCTCTGCTTTCCTGCCCACTCTATCCTCAAAAGCACCTTTTTTCACTTTTGGCGCCCTCCGCAGCAAAAAAGACAAACGTCCAGCTTTTGCTGCCACAGCAAAGGGGCCAGCGGGGAAAAGTCATGCTGGTCCTCACTGCCTCCTGGAACCCCTTCAAATGCCCCACACAATTTGGCCCTCTCTGCTTTCCTGCCGACTATATCCTCAAAAGCACCTTTTTTCACTTTTGGCGCCCTCCGCAGCAAAAAAGACAAACGTCCAGCTTTTGCTGCCACAGCAAAGGTGCCAGCGGGGAAAAGTCATGCTGGTCCTCACTGCCTCCTGGAACCCCTTCAAATGCCCCAAACAATTTGGCCCTCTCTGCTTTCCTGCCCACTCTATCCTCAAAAGCACCTTTTTTCACTTTTGGCGCCCTCCGCAGCAAAAAAGACAAACGTCCAGCTTTTGCTGCCACAGCAAAGGTGCCAGCGGGGAAAAGTGATGCTGGTCCTCACTGCCTCCTGGAACCCCTTCAAATGCCCCACACAATTTGGCCCTCTCTGCTTTCCTACGGACTCCATCCTCAAAAGCACCCGTTTTTGCTTTCGGCGGTGTTTGGAGCAAAAAAGACAAACGTCCAGCTTTTGCTGCCACAGCAAAGGTGCCAGCGGGGAAAAGTCATGCTGGTCCTCACTGCCTCCTGGAACCCCTTCAAATGCCCCACACAATTTGGCCCTCTCTGCTTTCCTGCCCACTCTATCCTCAAAAGCACCTTTTTTCACTTTTGGCGCCCTCCGCAGCAAAAAAGACAAACGTCCAGCTTTTGCTGCCACAGCAAAGGTGCCAGCGGGGAAAAGTCATGCTGGTCCTCACTGCCTCCTGGAACCCCTTCAAATGCCCCACACAATTTGGCCCTCTCTGCTTTCCTGCCCACTCTATCCTCAAAAGCACCTTTTTTCACTTTTGGCGCCCTCCGCAGCAAAAAAGACAAACGTCCAGCTTTTGCTGCCACAGCAAAGGTGCCAGCGGGGAAAAGTCATGCTGGTCCTCACTGCCTCCTGGAACCCCTTCAAATGCCCCACACAATTTGGCCCTCTCTGCTTTCCTGCCGACTATATCCTCAAAAGCACCTTTTTTCACTTTTGGCGCCCTCCGCAGCAAAAAAGACAAACGTCCAGCTTTTGCTGCCACAGCAAAGGTGCCAGCGGGGAAAAGTCATGCTGGTCCTCACTGCCTCCTGGAACCCCTTCAAATGCCCCACACAATTTGGCCCTCTCTGCTTTCCTGCCCACTCTATCCTCAAAAGCACCTTTTTTCACTTTTGGCGCCCTCCGCAGCAAAAAAGACAAACGTCCAGCTTTTGCTGCCACAGCAAAGGGGCCAGCGGGGAAAAGTCATGCTGGTCCTCACTGCCTCCTGGAACCCCTTCAAATGCCCCATACAATTTGGCCCTCTCTGCTTTCCTACGGACTCCATCCTCAAAAGCACCCGTTTTTGCTTTCGGCGGTGTTTGGAGCAAAAAAGACAAACGTCCAGCTTTTGCTGCCACAGCAAAGGTGCCAGCGGGGAAAAGTCATGCTGGTCCTCACTGCCTCCTGGAACCCCTTCAAATGCCCCACAAAATTTGGCCCTCTCTGCTTTCCTGCCCACTCTATCCTCAAAAGCATCTTTTTTCACTTTTGGCGCCCTCCGCAGCAAAAAAGACAAACGTCCAGCTTTTGCTGCCACAGCAAAGGGGCCAGTGGGGAAAAGTCATGCTGGTCCTCACTGCCTCCTGGAACCCCTTCAAATGCCCCACACAATTTGGCCCTCTCTGCTTTCCTGCCGACTCTATCCTCAAAAGCACCTTTTTTCACTTTTGGCGCCCTCCGCAGCAAAAAAGACAAACGTCCAGCTTTTGCTGCCACAGCAAAGGTGCCAGCGGGGAAAAGTCATGCTGGTCCTCACTGCCTCCTGGAACCCCTTCAAATGCCCCACACAATTTGGCCCTCTGTGCTTTCCTGCCAACTCTATCCTCAAAAGCACTTTTTTTCACTTTTGGCGCCCTCCGCAGCAAAAAAGACAAACGTCCAGCTTTTGCTGCCACAGCAAAGGTGCCAGCGGGGAAAAGTCATGCTGGTCCTCACTGCCTCCTGGAACCCCTTTAAATGCCCCACACAATTTGGCACTCTCTGCTTTCCTGCCCACTCTATCCTCAAAAGCACCTTTTTTCACTTTTGGCGCCCTCCGCAGCAAAAAAGACAAACGTCCAGCTTTTGCTGCCACAGCAAAGGTGCCAGCGGGGAAAAGTCATGCTGGTCCTCACTGCCTCCTGGAACCCCTTCAAATGCCCCACACAATTTGGCCCTCTCTGCTTTCCTGCCCACTCTATCCTCAAAAGCACCTTTTTTCACTTTTGGCGCCCTCCGCAGCAAAAAAGACAAACGTCCAGCTTTTGCTGCCACAGCAAAGGGGCCAGCGGGGAAAAGTCATGCTGGTCCTCACTGCCTCCTGGAACCCTTTCAAATGCCCCACACAATTTGGCCCTCTCTGCTTTCCTGCCCACTCTATCCTCAAAAGCACCTTTTTTCACTTTTGGCGCCCTCCGCAGCAAAAAAGACAAACGTCCAGCTTTTGCTGCCACAGCAAAGGTGCCAGCGGGGAAAAGTCATGCTGGTCCTCACTGCCTCCTGGAACCCCTTCAAATGCCCCACACAATTTGGCCCTCTCTGCTTTCCTGCCCACTCTATCCTCAAAAGCACCTTTTTTCACTTTTGGCGCCCTCCGCAGCAAAAAAGACAAACGTCCAGCTTTTGCTGCCACAGCAAAGGTGCCAGCGGGGAAAAGTCATGCTGGTCCTCACTGCCTCCTGGAACCCCTTCAAATGCCCCACACAATTTGGCCCTCTCTGCTTTCCTGCCGAGTCTATGCTCAAAAGCACCTTTTTTCACTTTTGGCGCCCTCCGCAGCAAAAAAGACAAACGTCCAGCTTTTGCTGCCACAGCAAAGGGGCCAGCGGGGAAAAGTCATGCTGGTCCTCACTGCCTCCTGGAACCCCTTTAAATGCCCCACACAATTTGGCACTCTCTGCTTTCCTGCCCACTCTATCCTCAAAAGCACCTTTTTTCACTTTTGGCGCCCTCCGCAGCAAAAAAGACAAACGTCCAGCTTTTGCTGCCACAGCAAAGGTGCCAGCGGGGAAAAGTCATGCTGGTCCTCACTGCCTCCTGGAACCCCTTCAAATGCCCCACACAATTTGGCCCTCTCTGCTTTCCTGCCCACTCTATCCTCAAAAGCACCTTTTTTCACTTTTGGCGCCCTCCGCAGCAAAAAAGACAAACGTCCAGCTTTTGCTGCCACAGCAAAGGGGCCAGCGGGGAAAAGTCATGCTGGTCCTCACTGCCTCCTGGAACCCTTTCAAATGCCCCACACAATTTGGCCCTCTCTGCTTTCCTGCCCACTCTATCCTCAAAAGCACCTTTTTTCACTTTTGGCGCCCTCCGCAGCAAAAAAGACAAACGTCCAGCTTTTGCTGCCACAGCAAAGGTGCCAGCGGGGAAAAGTCATGCTGGTCCTCACTGCCTCCTGGAACCCCTTCAAATGCCCCACACAATTTGGCCCTCTCTGCTTTCCTGCCCACTCTATCCTCAAAAGCACCTTTTTTCACTTTTGGCGCCCTCCGCAGCAAAAAAGACAAACGTCCAGCTTTTGCTGCCACAGCAAAGGTGCCAGCGGGGAAAAGTCATGCTGGTCCTCACTGCCTCCTGGAACCCCTTCAAATGCCCCACACAATTTGGCACTCTCTGCTTTCCTGCCCACTCTATCCTCAAAAGCACCTTTTTTCACTTTTGGCGCCCTCCGCAGCAAAAAAGACAAACGTCCAGCTTTTGCTGCCACAGCAAAGGTGCCAGCGGGGAAAAGTCATGCTGGTCCTCACTGCCTCCTGGAACCCCTTCAAATGCCCCAAACAATTTGGCCCTCTCTGCTTTCCTGCCCACTCTATCCTCAAAAGCACCTTTTTTCACTTTTGGCGCCCTCCGCAGCAAAAAAGACAAACGTCCAGCTTTTGCTGCCACAGCAAAGGTGCCAGTGGGGAAAAGTCATGCTGGTCCTCACTGCCTCCTGGAACCCCTTCAAATGCCCCACACAATTTGGCCCTCTCTGCTTTCCTGCCCACTCTATCCTCAAAAGCACATTTTTTCACTTTTGGCGCCCTCCGCAGCAAAAAAGACAAACGTCCAGCTTTTGCTGCCACAGCAAAGGGGCCAGCGGGGAAAAGTCATGCTGGTCCTCACTGCCTCCTGGAACCCCTTCAAATACCCCACACAATTTGGCCCTCTCTGCTTTCCTGCCCACTCTATCCTCAAAAGCACTTTTTTTCACTTTTGGCGCCCTCCGCAGCAAAAAAGACAAACGTCCAGCTTTTGCTGCCACAGCAAAGGTGCCAGCGGGGAAAAGTGATGCTGGTCCTCACTGCCTCCTGGAACCCCTTCAAATGCCCCACACAATTTGGCCCTCTCTGCTTTCCTGCCCACTCTATCCTCAAAAGCACCTTTTTTCACTTTTGGCGCCCTCCGCAGCAAAAAAGACAAACGTCCAGCTTTTGCTGCCACAGCAAAGGTGCCAGCGGGGAAAAGTCATGCTGGTCCTCACTGCCTCCTGGAACCCCTTCAAATGCCCCACACAATTTGGCCCTCTCTGCTTTCCTGCCCACTCTATCCTCAAAAGCACCTTTTTTTCACTTTTGGCGCCCTCCGCAGCAAAAAAGACAAACGTCCAGCTTTTGCTGCCACAGCAAAGGGGCCAGCAGGGAAAAGTCATGCTGGTCCTCACTGCCTCCTGGAACCCCTTCAAATGCCCCACACAATTTGGCCCTCTCTGCTTTCCTGCCCACTCTATCCTCAAAAGCACCTTTTTTCACTTTTGGCGCCCTCCGCAGCAAAAAAGACAAACGTCCAGCTTTTGCTGCCACAGCAAAGGTGCCAGCGGGGAAAAGTCATGCTGGTCCTCACTGCCTCCTGGAACCCCTTCAAATGCCCCACACAATTTGGCCCTCTCTGCTTTCCTGCTGAGTCTATGCTCAAAAGCACCTTTTTTCACATTTGGCGCCCTCCACAGCAAAAAAGACAAACGTCCAGCTTTTGCTGCCACAGCAAAGGTGCCAGCAGGGAAAAGTCATGCTGGTCCTCACTGCCTCCTGGAAACCCTTCAAATGCCCCACTCAATTTGGCCCTCTCTGCTTTCCTGCCGACTCTATCCTGAAAAGCACCTTTTTTCACTTTTGGCGCCCTCCGCAGCAAAAAAGACAAACGTCCAGCTTTTGCTGCCACAGCAAAGGTGCCAGCGGGGAAAAGTCATGCTGGTCCTCACTGCCTCCTGGAACCCCTTCAAATGCCCCACACAATTTGGCACTCTCTGCTTTCCTGCCCACTCTATCCTCAAAAGCACCTTTTTTCACTTTTGGCGCCCTCCGCAGCAAAAAAGACAAACGTCCAGCTTTTGCTGCCACAGCAAAGGTGCCAGCGGGGAAAAGTCATGCTGGTCCTCACTGCCTCCTGGAACCCCTTCAAATGCCCCACACAATTTGGCCCTCTCTGCTTTCCTGCCCACTCTATCCTCAAAAGCACCTTTTTTCACTTTTGGCGCCCTCCGCAGCAAAAAAGACAAACGTCCAGCTTTTGCTGCCACAGCAAAGGTGCCAGCGGGGAAAAGTCATGCTGGTCCTCACTGCCTCCTGGAACCCCTTCAAATGCCCCACACAATTTGGCCCTCTCTGCTTTCCTGCCCACTCTATCCTCAAAAGCACCTTTTTTCACTTTTGGCGCCCTCCGCAGCAAAAAAGACAAACGTCCAGCTTTTGCTGCCACAGCAAAGGTGCCAGCGGGGAAAAGTGATGCTGGTCCTCACTGCCTCCTGGAACCCCTTCAAATGCCCCACACAATTTGGCCCTCTCTGCTTTCCTGCCCACTCTATCCTCAAAAGCACCTTTTTTCACTTTTGGCGCCCTCCGCAGCAAAAAAGACAAACGTCCAGCTTTTGCTGCCACAGCAAAGGTGCCAGCGGGGAAAAGTCATGCTGGTCCTCACTGCCTCCTGGAACCCCTTCAAATGCCCCACACAATTTGGCCCTCTCTGCTTTCCTGCCCACTCTATCCTCAAAAGCACCTTTTTTCACTTTTGGCGCCCTCCGCAGCAAAAAAGACAAACGTCCAGCTTTTGCTGCCACAGCAAAGGTGCCAGCGGGGAAAAGTCATGCTGGTCCTCACTGCCTCCTGGAACCCCTTCAAATGCCCCACACAATTTGGCCCTCTCTGCTTTCCTGCCCACTCTATCCTCAAAAGCACCTTTTTTCACTTTTGGCGCCCTCCGCAGCAAAAAAGACAAACGTCCAGCTTTTGCTGCCACAGCAAAGGTGCCAGCGGGGAAAAGTCATGCTGGTCCTCACTGCCTCCTGGAACCCCTTCAAATGCCCCACACAATTTGGCCCTGTCTGCTTTCCTGCCCACTCTATCCTCAAAAGCACCTTTTTTCACTTTTGGCGCCCTCCGCAGCAAAAAAGACAAACGTCCAGCTTTTGCTGCCACAGCAAAGGTGCCAGCGGGGAAAAGTCATGCTGGTCCTCACTGCCTCCTGGAACCCCTTCAAATGCTCCACACAATTTGGCCCTCTCTGCTTTCCTGCCCACTCTATCCTCAAAAGCACCTTTTTTCACTTTTGGCGCCCTCCGCAGCAAAAAAGACAAACGTCCAGCTTTTGCTGCCACAGCAAAGGGGCCAGCGGGGAAAAGTCATGCTGGTCCTCACTGCCTCCTGGAACCCCTTCAAATGCCCCACACAATTTGGCCCTCTCTGCTTTCCTGCCCACTCTATCCTCAAAAGCACCTTTTTTCACTTTTGGCGCCCTCCGCAGCAAAAAAGACAAACGTCCAGCTTTTGCTGCCACAGCAAAGGTGCCAGCGGGGAAAAGTCATGCTGGTCCTCACTGCCTCCTGGAACCCCTTCAAATGCCCCACACAATTTGGCCCTCTCTGCTTTCCTGCCCACTCTATCCTCAAAAGCACCTTTTTTCACTTTTGGCGCCCTCCGCAGCAAAAAAGACAAACGTCCAGCTTTTGCTGCCTCAGCAAAGGTGCCAGCGGGGAAAAGTCATGCTGGTCCTCACTGCCTCCTGGAACCCCTTCAAATGCCCCACACAATTTGGCCCTCTCTGCTTTCCTGCCCACTCTATCCTCAAAAGCACATTTTTTCACTTTTGGCGCCCTCCGCAGCAAAAAAGACAAACGTCCAGCTTTTGCTGCCACAGCAAAGGTGCCAGCGGGGAAAAGTCATGCTGGTCCTCACTGCCTCCTGGAACCCCTTCAAATGCCCCACACAATTTGGCCCTCTCTGCTTTCCTGCCCACTCTATCCTCAAAAGCACCTTTTTTCACTTTTGGCGCCCTCCGCAGCAAAAAAGACAAACGTCCAGCTTTTGCTGCCACAGCAAAGGGGCCAGCGGGGAAAAGTCATGCTGGTCCTCACTGCCTCCTGGAACCCCTTCAAATGCCCCACACAATTTGGCCCTCTCTGCTTTCCTGCCCACTCTATCCTCAAAAGCACCTTTTTTCACTTTTGGCGCCCTCTGGAGCAAAAAAGACAAATGTCCAGCTTTTGCTGCCACAGCAAAGGTGCCATCGGGGAAATGTGATGCTGGTCCTCACTGCCTCCTGGAACCCCTTCAAATGCCCCACACAATTTGGCCCTCTCTGCTTTCCTGCCCACTCTATCCTCAAAAGCACCTTTTTTCACTTTTGGCGCCCTCCGCAGCAAAAAAGACAAACGTCCAGCTTTTGCTGCCACAGCAAAGGTGCCAGCGGGGAAAAGTCATGCTGGTCCTCACTGCCTCCTGGAACCCCTTCAAATGCCCCACACAATTTGGCCCTCTCTGCTTTCCTGCCCACTCTATCCTCAAAAGCACTTTTTTTCACTTTTGGCGCCCTCCGCAGCAAAAAAGACAAACGTCCAGCTTTTGCTGCCACAGCAAAGGTGCCAGCGGGGAAAAGTCATGCTGGTCCTCACTGCCTCCTGGAACCCCTTCAAATGCCCCACACAATTTGGCCCTCTCTGCTTTCCTGCCCACTCTATCCTCAAAAGCACTTTTTTTCACTTTTGGCGCCCTCCGCAGCAAAAAAGACAAACGTCCAGCTTTTGCTGCCACAGCAAAGGTGCCAGCGGGGAAAAGTCATGCTGGTCCTCACTGCCTCCTGGAACCCCTTCAAATGCCCCACACAATTTGGCCCTCTCTGCTTTCCTGCCCACTCTATCCTCAAAAGCACCTTTTTTCACTTTTGGCGCCCTCCGCAGCAAAAAAGACAAACGTCCAGCTTTTGCTGCCACAGCAAAGGTGCCAGCGGGGAAAAGTGATGCTGGTCCTCACTGCCTCCTGGAACCCCTTCAAATGCCCCACACAATTTGGCCCTCTCTGCTTTCCTGCCCACTCTATCCTCAAAAGCACCTTTTTTTCACTTTTGGCGCCCTCCGCAGCAAAAAAGACAAACGTCCAGCTTTTGCTGCCACAGCAAAGGTGCCAGCAGGGAAAAGTCATGCTGGTCCTCACTGCCTCCTGGAACCCCTTCAAATGCCCCACACAATTTGGCCCTCTCTGCTTTCCTGCCCACTCTATCCTCAAAAGCACATTTTTTCACTTTTGGCGCCCTCCGCAGCAAAAAAGACAAACGTCCAGCTTTTGCTGCCACAGCAAAGGTGCCAGCGGGGAAAAGTCATGCTGGTCCTCACTGCCTCCTGGAACCCCTTCAAATGCCCCACACAATTTGGCCCTCTCTGCTTTCCTGCCCACTCTATCCTCAAAAGCACCTTTTTTCACTTTTGGCGCCCTCCGCAGCAAAAAAGACAAACGTCCAGCTTTTGCTGCCACAGCAAAGGGGCCAGCGGGGAAAAGTCATGCTGGTCCTCACTGCCTCCTGGAACCCCTTCAAATGCCCCACACAATTTGGCCCTCTCTGCTTTCCTGCCCACTCTATCCTCAAAAGCACCTTTTTTCACTTTTGGCGCCCTCTGGAGCAAAAAAGACAAATGTCCAGCTTTTGCTGCCACAGCAAAGGTGCCATCGGGGAAATGTGATGCTGGTCCTCACTGCCTCCTGGAACCCCTTCAAATGCCCCACACAATTTGGCCCTCTCTGCTTTCCTGCCCACTCTATCCTCAAAAGCACCTTTTTTTCACTTTTGGCGCCCTCCGCAGCAAAAAAGACAAACGTCCAGCTTTTGCTGCCACAGCAAAGGTGCCAGCGGGGAAAAGTCATGCTGGTCCTCACTGCCTCCTGGAACCCCTTCAAATGCCCCACACAATTTGGCCCTCTCTGCTTTCCTGCCCACTCTATCCTCAAAAGCACCTTTTTTCACTTTTGGCGCCCTCCGCAGCAAAAAAGACAAACGTCCAGCTTTTGCTGCCACAGCAAAGGTGCCAGCGGGGAAAGTCATGCTGGTCCTCACTGCCTCCTGGAACCCCTTCAAATGCCCCACACAATTTGGCCCTCTCTGCTTTCCTGCCCACTCTATCCTCAAAAGCACCTTTTTTCACTTTTGGCGCCCTCCGCAGCAAAAAAGACAAACGTCCAGCTTTTGCTGCCACAGCAAAGGTGCCAGCGGGGAAAAGTCATGCTGGTCCTCACTGCCTCCTGGAACCCCTTTAAATGCCCCACACAATTTGGCCCTCTCTGCTTTCCTGCCCACTCTATCCTCAAAAGCACCTTTTTTCACTTTTGGCGCCCTCCGCAGCAAAAAAGACAAACGTCCAGCTTTTGCTGCCATGGCAAAGGTGCCAGCGGGGAAAAGTCATGCTGGTCCTCACTGCCTCCTGGAACCCCTTCAAATGCCCCACACAATTTGGCCCTCTCTGCTTTCCTGCCCACTCTATCCTCAAAAGCACCTTTTTTCACTTTTGGCGCCCTCCGCAGCAAAAAAGACAAACGTCCAGCTTTTGCTGCCACAGCAAAGGTGCCAGCGGGGAAAAGTCATGCTGGTCCTCACTGCCTCCTGGAACCCCTTCAAATGCCCCACACAATTTGGCCCTCTCTGCTTTCCTACGGACTCCATCCACAAAAGCACCCGTTTTTGCTTTCGGCGGTGTTTGGAGCAAAAAAGACAAACGTCCAGCTTTTGCTGCCACAGCAAAGGTGCCAGCGGGGAAAAGTCATGCTGGTCCTCACTGCCTCCTGGAACCCCTTCAAATGCCCCACACAATTTGGCCCTCTCTGCTTTCCTGCCCACTCTATCCTCAAAAGCACCTTTTTTCACTTTTGGCGCCCTCCGCAGCAAAAAAGACAAACGTCCAGCTTTTGCTGCCACAGCAAAGGGGCCAGCGGGGAAAAGTCATGCTGGTCCTCACTGCCTCCTGGAACCCCTTCAAATGCCCCACACAATTTGGCCCTCTCTGCTTTCCTGCCGACTATATCCTCAAAAGCACATTTTTTCACTTTTGGCGCCCTCCGGATCAAAAAAGACAAACGTCCAGCTTTTGCTGCCACAGCAAAGGTGCCAGCGGGGAAAAGTCATGCTGGTCCTCACTGCCTCCTGGAACCCCTTCAAATGCCCCACACAATTTGGCCCTCTCTGCTTTCCTGCCCACTCTATCCTCAAAAGCACATTTTTTCACTTTTGGCGCCCTCCGCAGCTAAAAAGACAAACGTCCAGCTTTTGCTGCCACAGCAAAGGGGCCAGCGGGGAAAAGTCATGCTGGTCCTCACTGCCTCCTGGAACCCCTTCAAATGCCCCACACAATTTGGCCCTCTCTGCTTTCCTGCCCACTCTATCCTCAAAAGCACCTTTTTTCACTTTTGGCGCCCTCCGCAGCAAAAAAGACAAACGTCCAGCTTTTGCTGCCACAGCAAAGGTGCCAGCGGGGAAAAGTCATGCTGGTCCTCACTGCCTCCTGGAACCCCTTCAAATGCCCCACACAATTTGGCCCTCTCTGCTTTCCTGCCCACTCTATCCTCAAAAGCACATTTTTTCACTTTTGGTGCCCTCCGCAGCAAAAAAGACAAACGTCCAGCTTTTGCTGCCACAGCAAAGGTGCCAGCGGGGAAAAGTCATGCTGGTCCTCACTGCCTCCTGGAACCCCTTCAAATGCCCCACACAATTTGGCCCTCTCTGCTTTCCTGCCAACTCTATCCTCAAAAGCACCTTTTTTCACTTTTGGCGCCCTCCGCAGCAAAAAAACAAACGTCTAGCTTTTGCTGCCACAGCAAAGGGGCCAGCGGGGAAAAGTCATGCTGGTCCTCACTGCCTCCTGGAACCCCTTCAAATGCCCCACACAATTTGGCCCTCTCTGCTTTCCTGCCCACTCTATCCTCAAAAGCACTTTTTTTCACTTTTGGCGCCCTCCGCAGCAAAAAAGACAAACGTCCAGCTTTTGCTGCCACAGCAAAGGTGCCAGCGGGGAAAAGTCATGCTGGTCCTCACTGCCTCCTGGAACCCCTTCAAATGCCCCACACAATTTGGCCCTCTCTGCTTTCCTGCCCACTCTATCCTCAAAAGCACATTTTTTCACTTTTGGCGCCCTCCGCAGCAAAAAAGACAAACGTCCAGCTTTTGCTGCCACAGCAAAGGGGCCAGCGGGGAAAAGTCATGCTGGTCCTCACTGCCTCCTGGAACCCCTTCAAATGCCCCACACAATTTGGCCCTCTCTGCTTTCCTGCCGACTCTATCCTCAAAAGCACCTTTTTTTACTTTTGGCGCCCTCCGCAGCAAAAAAGACAAACGTCCAGCTTTTGCTGCCACAGCAAAGGGGCCAGCGGGGAAAAGTCATGCTGGTCCTCACTGCCTCCTGGAACCCCTTCAAATGCCCCACACAATTTGGCCCTCTCTGCTTTCCTGCCCACTCTATCCTCAAAAGCACCTTTTTTCACTTTTGGCGCCCTCTGCAGCAAAAAAGACAAACGTCCAGCTTTTGCTGCCACAGCAAAGGTGCCAGCGGGGAAAAGTCATGCTGGTCCTCACTGCCTCCTGGAACCCCTTCAAATGCCCCACACAATTTGGCCCTCTCTGCTTTCCTGCCCACTCTATCCTCAAAAGCACTTTTTTTCACTTTTGGCGCCCTCCGCAGCAAAAAAGACAAACGTCCAGCTTTTGCTGCCACAGCAAAGGTGCCAGCGGGGAAAAGTCATGCTGGTCCTCACTGCCTCCTGGAACCCCTTCAAATGCCCCACACAATTTGGCCCTCTCTGCTTTCCTACGGACTCCATCCTCAAAAGCACCCGTTTTTGCTTTCGGCGGTGTTTGGAGCAAAAAAGACAAACGTCCAGCTTTTGCTGCCACAGCAAAGGTGCCAGCGGGGAAAAGTCATGCTGGTCCTCACTGCCTCCTGGAACCCCTTCAAATGCCCCACACAATTTGGCCCTCTCTGCTTTCCTGCCCACTCTATCCTCAAAAGCACCTTTTTTTCACTTTTGGCGCCCTCCGCAGCAAAAAAGACAAACGTCCAGCTTTTGCTGCCACAGCAAAGGTGCCAGCGGGGAAAAGTCATGCTGGTCCTCACTGCCTCCTGGAACCCCTTCAAATGCCCCACACAATTTGGCACTCTCTGCTTTCCTGCCCACTCTATCCTCAAAAGCACCTTTTTTTCACTTTTGGCGCCCTCCGCAGCAAAAAAGACAAACGTCCAGCTTTTGCTGCCACAGCAAAGGGGCCAGCGGGGAAAAGTCATGCTGGTCCTCACTGCCTCCTGGAACCCCTTCAAATGCCCCACACAATTTGGCCCTCTCTGCTTTCCTGCCCACTCTATCCTCAAAAGCACATTTTTTCACTTTTGGCGCCCTCCGCAGCTAAAAAGACAAACGTCCAGCTTTTGCTGCCACAGCAAAGGGGCCAGCGGGGAAAAGTCATGCTGGTCCTCACTGCCTCCTGGAACCCCTTCAAATGCCCCACACAATTTGGCCCTCTCTGCTTTCCTGCCCACTCTATCCTCAAAAGCACCTTTTTTCACTTTTGGCGCCCTCCGCAGCAAAAAAGACAAACGTCCAGCTTTTGCTGCCACAGCAAAGGTGCCAGCGGGGAAAAGTCATGCTGGTCCTCACTGCCTCCTGGAACCCCTTCAAATGCCCCACACAATTTGGCCCTCTCTGCTTTCCTGCCAACTCTATCCTCAAAAGCACCTTTTTTCACTTTTGGCGCCCTCCGCAGCAAAAAAACAAACGTCTAGCTTTTGCTGCCACAGCAAAGGGGCCAGCGGGGAAAAGTCATGCTGGTCCTCACTGCCTCCTGGAACCCCTTCAAATGCCCCACACAATTTGGCCCTCTCTGCTTTCCTGCCCACTCTATCCTCAAAAGCACTTTTTTTCACTTTTGGCGCCCTCCGCAGCAAAAAAGACAAACGTCCAGCTTTTGCTGCCACAGCAAAGGTGCCAGCGGGGAAAAGTCATGCTGGTCCTCACTGCCTCCTGGAACCCCTTCAAATGCCCCACACAATTTGGCCCTCTCTGCTTTCCTGCCCACTCTATCCTCAAAAGCACATTTTTTCACTTTTGGCGCCCTCCGGATCAAAAAAGACAAACGTCCAGCTTTTGCTGCCACAGCAAAGGTGCCAGCGGGGAAAAGTCATGCTGGTCCTCACTGCCTCCTGGAACCCCTTCAAATGCCCCACACAATTTGGCCCTCTCTGCTTTCCTGCCCACTCTATCCTCAAAAGCACATTTTTTCACTTTTGGCGCCCTCCGCAGCTAAAAAGACAAACGTCCAGCTTTTGCTGCCACAGCAAAGGGGCCAGCGGGGAAAAGTCATGCTGGTCCTCACTGCCTCCTGGAACCCCTTCAAATGCCCCACACAATTTGGCCCTCTCTGCTTTCCTGCCCACTCTATCCTCAAAAGCACATTTTTTCACTTTTGGCGCCCTCCGCAGCAAAAAAACAAACGTCTAGCTTTTGCTGCCACAGCAAAGGGGCCAGCGGGGAAAAGTCATGCTGGTCCTCACTGCCTCCTGGAACCCCTTCAAATGCCCCACACAATTTGGCCCTCTCTGCTTTCCTGCCCACTCTATCCTCAAAAGCACTTTTTTTCACTTTTGGCGCCCTCCGCAGCAAAAAAGACAAACGTCCAGCTTTTGCTGCCACAGCAAAGGTGCCAGCGGGGAAAAGTCATGCTGGTCCTCACTGCCTCCTGGAACCCCTTCAAATGCCCCACACAATTTGGCCCTCTCTGCTTTCCTGCCCACTCTATCCTCAAAAGCACATTTTTTCACTTTTGGCGCCCTCCGCAGCAAAAAAGACAAACGTCCAGCTTTTGCTGCCACAGCAAAGGTGCCAGCGGGGAAAAGTCATGCTGGTCCTCACTGCCTCCTGGAACCCCTTCAAATGCCCCACACAATTTGGCCCTCTCTGCTTTCCTGCCGACTCTATCCTCAAAAGCACCTTTTTTTACTTTTGGCGCCCTCCGCAGCAAAAAAGACAAACGTCCAGCTTTTGCTGCCACAGCAAAGGGGCCAGCGGGGAAAAGTCATGCTGGTCCTCACTGCCTCCTGGAACCCCTTCAAATGCCCCACACAATTTGGCCCTCTCTGCTTTCCTGCCCACTCTATCCTCAAAAGCACCTTTTTTCACTTTTGGCGCCCTCTGCAGCAAAAAAGACAAACGTCCAGCTTTTGCTGCCACAGCAAAGGTGCCAGCGGGGAAAAGTCATGCTGGTCCTCACTGCCTCCTGGAACCCCTTCAAATGCCCCACACAATTTGGCCCTCTCTGCTTTCCTGCCCACTCTATCCTCAAAAGCACCTTTTTTCACTTTTGGCGCCCTCCGCAGCAAAAAAGACAAACGTCCAGCTTTTGCTGCCACAGCAAAGGTGCCAGCGGGGAAAAGTCATGCTGGTCCTCACTGCCTCCTGGAACCCCTTCAAATGCCCCACACAATTTGGCCCTCTCTGCTTTCCTACGGACTCCATCCTCAAAAGCACCCGTTTTTGCTTTCGGCGGTGTTTGGAGCAAAAAAGACAAACGTCCAGCTTTTGCTGCCACAGCAAAGGTGCCAGCGGGGAAAAGTCATGCTGGTCCTCACTGCCTCCTGGAACCCCTTCAAATGCCCCACACAATTTGGCCCTCTCTGCTTTCCTGCCCACTCTATCCTCAAAAGCACCTTTTTTTCACTTTTGGCGCCCTCCGCAGCAAAAAAGACAAACGTCCAGCTTTTGCTGCCACAGCAAAGGTGCCAGCGGGGAAAAGTCATGCTGGTCCTCACTGCCTCCTGGAACCCCTTCAAATGCCCCACACAATTTGGCCCTCTCTGCTTTCCTGCCCACTCTATCCTCAAAAGCACCTTTTTTTCACTTTTGGCGCCCTCCGCAGCAAAAAAGACAAACGTCCAGCTTTTGCTGCCACAGCAAAGGGGCCAGCGGGGAAAAGTCATGCTGGTCCTCACTGCCTCCTGGAACCCCTTCAAATGCCCCACACAATTTGGCCCTCTCTGCTTTCCTGCCCACTCTATCCTCAAAAGCACATTTTTTCACTTTTGGCGCCCTCCGCAGCAAAAAAGACAAACGTCCAGCTTTTGCTGCCACAGCAAAGGGGCCAGCGGGGAAAAGTCATGCTGGTCCTCACTGCCTCCTGGAACCCCTTCAAATGCCCCACACAATTTGGCCCTCTCTGCTTTCCTGCCAACTCTATCCTCAAAAGCACCTTTTTTCACTTTTGGCGCCCTCCACAGCAAAAAAGACAAACGTCCAGCTTTTGCTGCCACAGCAAAGGTGCCAGCGGGGAAAAGTCATGCTGGTCCTCACTGCCTCCTGGAACCCCTTCAAATGCCCCACACAATTTGGCCCTCTCTGCTTTCCTGCCCACTCTATCCTCAAAAGCACCTTTTTTCACTTTTGGCGCCCTCCGCAGCAAAAAAGACAAACGTCCAGCTTTTGCTGCCACAGCAAAGGTGCCAGCGGGGAAAAGTCATGCTGGTCCTCACTGCCTCCTGGAACCCCTTCAAATGCCCCACACAATTTGGCCCTCTCTGCTTTCCTGCCCACTCTATCCTCAAAAGCACCTTTTTTCACTTTTGGCGCCCTCCGCAGCAAAAAAGACAAACGTCCAGCTTTTGCTGCCCACAAAGGGGCCAGCGGGGAAAAGTCATGCTGGTCCTCACTGCCTCCTGGAACCCCTTCAAATGCCCCACACAATTTGGCCCTCTCTGCTTTCCTGCCCACTCTATCCTCAAAAGCACCTTTTTTCACTTTTGGCGCCCTCCGCAGCAAAAAAGACAAACGTCCAGCTTTTGCTGCCACAGCAAAGGTGCCAGCGGGGAAAAGTCATGCTGGTCCTCACTGCCTCCTGGAACCCCTTCAAATGCCCCACACAATTTGGCCCTCTCTGCTTTCCTGCCCACTCTATCCTCAAAAGCACCTTTTTTCACTTTTGGCGCCCTCCGCAGCAAAAAAGAGAAACGTCCAGCTTTTGCTGCCACAGCAAAGGGGCCAGCGGGGAAAAGTCATGCTGGTCCTCACTGCCTCCTGGAACCCCTTCAAATGCCCCACACAATTTGGCCCTCTCTGCTTTCCTACGGACTCCATCCTCAAAAGCACCCGTTTTTGCTTTCGGCGGTGTTTGGAGCAAAAAAGACAAACGTCCAGCTTTTGCTGCCACAGCAAAGGTGCCAGCGGGGGAAAAGTCATGCTGGTCCTCACTGCCTCCTGGAACCCCTTCAAATGCCCCACACAATTTGGCCCTCTCTGCTTTCCTGCCCACTCTATCCTCAAAAGCACCTTTTTTTCACTTTTGGCGCCCTCCGCAGCAAAAAAGACAAACGTCCAGCTTTTGCTGCCACAGCAAAGGTGCCAGCGGGGAAAAGTCATGCTGGTCCTCACTGCCTCCTGGAACCCCTTCAAATGCCCCACACAATTTGGCACTCTCTGCTTTCCTGCCCACTCTATCCTCAAAAGCACCTTTTTTCACTTTTGGCGCCCTCCGCAGCAAAAAAGACAAACGTCCAGCTTTGCTGCCACAGCAAAGGGGCCAGCGGGGAAAAGTCATGCTGGTCCTCACTGCCTCCTGGAACCCCTTCAAATGCCCCACACAATTTGGCCCTCTCTGCTTTCCTGCCCACTCTATCCTCAAAAGCACATTTTTTCACTTTTGGCGCCCTCCGCAGCAAAAAAGACAAACGTCCAGCTTTTGCTGCCACAGCAAAGGGGCCAGCGGGGAAAAGTCATGCTGGTCCTCACTGCCTCCTGGAACCCCTTCAAATGCCCCACACAATTTGGCCCTCTCTGCTTTCCTGCCAACTCTATCCTCAAAAGCACTTTTTTTCACTTTTGGCGCCCTCCGCAGCAAAAAAGACAAACGTCCAGCTTTTGCTGCCACAGCAAAGGTGCCAGCGGGGAAAAGTCATGCTGGTCCTCACTGCCTCCTGGAACCCCTTCAAATGCCCCACACAATTTGGCCCTCTCTGCTTTCCTGCCCACTCTATCCTCAAAAGCACCTTTTTTCACTTTTGGCGCCCTCCGCAGCAAAAAAGACAAACGTCCAGCTTTTGCTGCCACAGCAAAGGTGCCAGCGGGGAAAAGTCATGCTGGTCCTCACTGCCTCCTGGAACCCCTTCAAATGCCCCACACAATTTGGCCCTCTCTGCTTTCCTGCCCACTCTATCCTCAAAAGCACCTTTTTTCACTTTTGGCGCCCTCCGCAGCAAAAAAGACAAACGTCCAGCTTTTGCTGCCACAGCAAAGGTGCCAGCGGGGAAAAGTCATGCTGGTCCTCACTGCCTCCTGGAACCCCTTCAAATGCCCCACACAATTTGGCCCTCTCTGCTTTCCTGCCCACTCTATCCTCAAAAGCACTTTTTTTCACTTTTGGCGCCCTCCACAGCAAAAAAGACAAACGTCCAGCTTTTGCTGCCACAGCAAAGGGGCCAGCGGGGAAAAGTCATGCTGGTCCTCACTGCCTCCTGGAACCCCTTCAAATGCCCCACACAATTTGGCCCTCTCTGCTTTCCTGCCCACTCTATCCTCAAAAGCACCTTTTTTCACTTTTGGCGCCCTCCGCAGCAAAAAAGACAAACGTCCAGCTTTTGCTGCCACAGCAAAGGTGCCAGCGGGGAAAAGTCATGCTGGTCCTCACTGCCTCCTGGAACCCCTTCAAATGCCCCACACAATTTGGCCCTCTCTGCTTTCCTGCCCACTCTATCCTCAAAAGCACATTTTTTCACTTTTGGCGCCCTCCGCAGCAAAAAAGACAAACGTCCAGCTTTTGCTGCCACAGCAAAGGTGCCAGCGGGGAAAAGTCATGCTGGTCCTCACTGCCTCCTGGAACCCCTTCAAATGCCCCACACAATTTGGCCCTCTCTGCTTTCCTACGGACTCCATCCTCAGAAGCACCCGTTTTTGCTTTCGGCGGTGTTTGGAGCAAAAAAGACAAACGTCCAGCTTTTGCTGCCACAGCAAAGCTGCCAGCGGGGAAAAGTCATGCTGGTCCTCACTGCCTCCTGGAACCCCTTCAAATGCCCCACACAATTTGGCCCTCTCTGCTTTCCTGCCCACTCTATCCTCAAAAGCACCTTTTTTTCACTTTTGGCGCCCTCCGCAGCAAAAAAGACAAACGTCCAGCTTTTGCTGCCACAGCAAAGGGCCAGTGGGGAAAAGTCATGCTGGTCCTCACTGCCTCCTGGAACCCCTTCAAATGCCCCACACATTTGGCCCTCTCTGCTTTCCTGCCCACTCTATCCTCAAAAGCACCTTTTTTTCACTTTTGGCGCCCTCCGCAGCAAAAAAGACAAACGTCCAGCTTTTGCTGCCACAGCAAAGGGGCCAGCGGGGAAAAGTCATGCTGGTCCTCACTGCCTCCTGGAACCCCTTCAAATGCCCCACACAATTTGGCCCTCTCTGCTTTCCTGCCCACTCTATCCTCAAAAGCACATTTTTTTCACTTTTGGCGCCCTCCGCAGCAAAAAAGACAAACGTCCAGCTTTTGCTGCCACAGCAAAGGGGCCAGCGGGGAAAAGTCATGCTGGTCCTCACTGCCTCCTGGAACCCCTTCAAATGCCCCACACAATTTGGCCCTCTCTGCTTTCCTGCCAACTCTATCCTCAAAAGCACTTTTTTTCACTTTTGGCGCCCTCCGCAGCAAAAAAGACAAACGTCCAGCTTTTGCTGCCACAGCAAAGGTGCCAGCGGGAAAAGTCATGCTGGTCCTCACTGCCTCCTGGAACCCCTTCAAATGCCCCACACAATTTGGCCCTCTCTGCTTTCCTGCCCACTCTATCCTCAAAGCACCTTTTTTCACTTTTGGCGCCCTCCGCAGCAAAAAAGACAAACGTCCAGCTTTTGCTGCCACAGCAAAGGTGCCAGCGGGGAAAAGTCATGCTGGTCCTCACTGCCTCCTGGAACCCCTTCAAATGCCCCACACAATTTGGCCCTCTCTGCTTTCCTGCCCACTCTATCCTCAAAAGCACCTTTTTTCACTTTTGGCGCCCTCCGCAGCAAAAAGACAAACGTCCAGCTTTTGCTGCCACAGCAAAGGGGCCAGCGGGGAAAAGTCATGCTGGTCCTCACTGCCTCCTGGAACCCCTTCAAATGCCCCACACAATTTGGCCCTCTCTGCTTTCCTGCCCACTCTATCCTCAAAAGCACATTTTTTCACTTTTGGCGCCCTCCGCAGCAAAAAAGACAAACGTCCAGCTTTTGCTGCCACAGCAAAGGGGCCAGCGGGGAAAAGTCATGCTGGTCCTCACTGCCTCCTGGAACCCCTTCAAATGCCCCACACAATTTGGCCCTCTCTGCTTTCCTGCCCACTCTATCCTCAAAAGCACCTTTTTTCACTTTTGGCGCCCTCCGCAGCAAAAAAGAGAAACGTCCAGCTTTTGCTGCCACAGCAAAGGGGCCAGCGGGGAAAAGTCATGC
>NW_028127375.1:0-29753 GCF_965231255.1 Vanellus vanellus
GGTGTGGGGGGCGGGGGGTGAAGGGGGGGATGGGGGGAAAGGGGGTGTGGGGGGCGGGGGGGGCAGAGGGAAATGGGGGGGACAGTGGGGGATGGGGGGCTCAGGGGGGGCTGGGGGGGGTCAGGGTGTCGGGGGGGGGGGTGATGGTGATGGGGGGGGTCAGGGTGACAAAGTGGGGGGGGGGGGGTTGAGGGTGCCGGGGGCCACCCATGGGTGCCAGGGGGCCCGGGGGCGGGGGGGGCCACCCATGGGTGCGGGTACCTTGCCAGCCGGGGGGGCAGCGGCAGGTGAAGCCCCCGTAGTCCTCCGGGGTGGGGACGCAGATGCCACCGTTGTCACAGGGGTTGGGGGAACAGGGAGTGAGGGCCACCTCGCACGCCCGCCCTGCGCCACGGGGACACCGTCGGCCACCGCCACCCGCGGGGTGACACCCAGCGTGGGGGCACCCATCAGGTCACCCAGCATGGTGGCAACCAAGAGGACGTGGCCACCATGGCAACACCCAGCATGGTGGCACCCATCAGGTCACCCAGCGTGGTGGCACCCATGAGGACGTGGCCACCATGGTGACACCCAGCATGGTGGCACCCATGAGGATGTGGCCACCATGGGGACACCCAGTGTGGTGGCACCCATGAGGACGTGGCCACCATGGGGACACCCAGCATGGTGGCACCCATCAGGTCACCCAGCGTGGTGGCACCCATGAGGACGTGGCCACCATGGTGACACCCAGCATGGTGGCACCCATGAGGATGTGACCACCATGGGGACACCCAGCGTGGTGGCACCCATGAGGACGTGGCCACCATGGGGACACCCAGTGTGGTGGCACCCATGAGGACGTGGCCACCATGGGGACACCCAGCATGGTGGCACCCAGCAGGTCACCCAGCATGGTGGCACCCATGAGGATGTGGCCACCATGGGGACACCCAGCGTGGGGGCACCCATGAGGACGTTGCCACCATGGCGACACTCAGCATGGTGGCACCCATGAGGATGTGGCCACCATGGGGACACCCAGCGTGGTGGCATCCAGCAGGTCGCCCAGCATGGTGGCACCCATGACGACATGGCCACTATGGGGACACCCAGCATGGTGGCACCCAGCAGGTCACCCAGCATGGTGGCACCCATGAGGATGTGGCCACCACGGGGACACCCAGCATGGTGGCACCCATGAGGAAATGTCCACCATGGGGACACCCAGCGTGGTGGCACCCATGAGGACGTGGCCACCATGGGGACACCCATCAAGGTGGCACTCATCAGGTCACCCAGCATGGTGGCACCCATCAGGTCGCCCAGTGTGGTGGCACCCATGAAGACGTGGCCACCACGGGGACACCCAGTATGGTGGCAACCAAGAGGACGTGGCCACCATGGCAACACCCAGCATGGTGGCACCCATCAGGTCACCCAGCATGGTGGCACCCATGAGGATGTGACCACCATGGTGACACCCAGCGTGGTGGCACCCATGAGGACGTGGCCACCATGGGGACACCCAGCATGGTGGCACCCATCAGGTCACCCAGCATGGTGGCACCCATGAGGATGTGGCCACTATGGGGACACCCAGCGTGGTGACACCCATCAGGTCACCCAGCATGGTGGCAACCAAGAGGACATGGCCACCATGGCAACACTCAGCGTGGTGGCACCCATGAGGATGTGGCCACCACGGGGGCACCCATCAAGGTGGCACTCATCAGGTCACCCAGCATGGTGGCACCCATGAAGACATGGCCACCATGGGGACACCCAGCGTGGTGGCACCCATCAGGTCACCCAGCATGGTGGCACCCATGAGGACGTGGCCACCATGGGGACACCCAGCGTGGTGGCACCCATCAGGTCGCCCAGCGTGGTGGCACCCATGAGGATGTGGCCGCCACGGGGACACCCAGCGTGGTGGCACCCCTCAGGGCGCGGTGGCACCCATGAGGACATGGGACAGAGCCACCAGTTCTGCAGCCTCCACCCACGGTGCCACCAGCACCCATGGGTGCCCACCTGTGAAGGGTATGGCACAGCACCCCCCCCCCCCCGCCCCCTCGGAGCCCCCCCAGCACCCATGGGTGCCCACCTGTGTAGGGTGGGGGGCAGAGGCAGCGGTAGGTGCCAGCGCCACCCAGGCAGGTGCCCCCGTGGTGGCACGGCCCCGAGGAGCACTGGTCCACCTCCAGCTGGCACTGCGCGCCTGCGGGGGGGGACACACACACGTGTCACCCTGGGGACATGGGGACAGGAGGGGACATGGGGACAGCAGGGGACAGGGGGACAGGAGGGGACATGGGCATGGTGGTGACATGGGGACAGGAGGGGACATGGGGACAGGAGGGGACATGAGTATGGTGGGGACATGGGGACAGCAGGGGACAGGGGGACAGGAGGGGACATGGGGACAGGAGGGGACATGGGCGTGATGGGGACATGGGGACAGGAGGGGACAGGAGTATGGTGGGGACATGGGCGTGGTGGGGACACGGGGACAGGAGGGGACATGGGGACAGGAGGGGACATGGGTGTGATGGGGACATGGGGACAGGAGGGGACAGGGGGACAGGAGGGGACATGGGGACAGCAGGGGACAGGGGGACAGGAGGGGACATGGGGACAGGAGGGGACATGGGCGTGGTGGGGACATGGGGACAGGAGGGGACAGGGGGACAGGAGGGGACATGGGTGTGGTGGGAACATGGGGACAGGAGGGGACATGGGGACAGGAGGGGACATGGGGACAGGAGGGGACATGGGCGTGGTGGGGACATGGGGACAGGAGGGGACAGGAGTATGGTGGGGACATGGGCATGGTGGGGACATGGGGACAGGAGGGGACATGGGGACAGCAGGGGACAGGGGGACAGGAGGGGACATGGGGACAGGAGGGGACATGGGCATGGCAGGGGACATGGGCGTGGTGTCCCCGGCATGGGCAGGAGTGTCCCCAAGGTGTCCCCAGGGGGTCCCAAGGGTGGGCAGGGTGTCCCCAGCGTGTCCCCAAGGTGTCCCCGGGGTGGGCAGGGGGTCCCCATGGGGGTCCCCAGGGTGGGCAGAGGGGTCCCTGTGGTGTCCCCAGGGTGGGCAGGAGTGTCCCCAGCGTGTCCCCAGGGGGTCCCCAGGGTGTCCCCAGGGTGTCCCCAAGGTGTCCCCGGGGTGGGCAGGAGTGTCCCCAGCGTGTCCCCTGGGTGTCCCCAGGGGGTCCCCGGGGTGGGCAGAGGGTCCCCAGGGTGTCCCCAGGGGGTCCCCAGGGGGTCCCCGGGGTGGGCAGGAGTGTCCCCAGTGTGTCCCCAGTGTGTCCCCAGGGTGTCCCCAGGGGGTCCCCGGGGTGGGCAGGAGTGTCCCCAGGGTGTCCCCAGGGTGTCCCCAGGGGGTCCCCGGGGTGGGCAGAGGGTCCCCAGGGAGTCCCCAGGGTGTCCCCAGGGGGTCCCCAGCGTGTCCCCAGGATGGGCAGGAGTGTCCCCAGCGTGTCCCCAGGGTGTCCCCAGGGGGTCCCCGGGGTGGGCAGAGGGTCCCCAGTGTGTCCCCAGGGGGTCCCCAGGGGGACCCCGGGGTGGGCAGAGGGTCCCCAGCGTGACCCCAGGGTGTCCCCAGGGGGTCCCCGGGGTGGGCAGGAGTGTCCCCAAGGTGTCCCCAAGGTGTCCCCGGGGTGGGCAGGGGGTGGGGGTGGGGGGTCCCCCCGGGGGGGGCCGTACCCTGGTAGGCGGGGGGGCAGTGGCAGCGGTACCCCCCCCCCAGGGGGGCGCAGGTCCCCCCGTGGTGACAGGGACGGGTGGCACAGGGGTCCTCCCTCCGGGAGCAGGTGGGCCCCCCCCAGCCCGCCTGGCACTGGCAGGTGAACCTATTTTGGGGGGGGGGGGGGGAGATGGGACACCCATGGGTGCTGGGCACCCAAGGGTGCCCCCAGCCAACACCCCCCCCCCCTCTTCTCCATGGGCACCCCCGTGAGCACCCATGGGCTTCTCCCCTGGTGTCCCCCCAAACACTCATGGGCACCCCCCACCCCCGGCACCCAGGGGCACCCTCAGGCAGCGCCGCCCCCCAGTCCGCCCCCCATGGAGCACCCATGGGTGCTCCATCAGGCAGCTGTAGGTACCCTCTGAAGCACCCACAGGCACCCATGGATATCTCCAGACACCCCCCACCATGGAGAACCATGGGCACACCCTCCCTCATCTGAGCACCCACGGCCACCCAGCAGCACCCATGGACAACCCCGGGCACCCATGGACCCCCTTGACCTCCCACCACCCATCCATCAGCACCCATAGACAACCTCGGGCACCCATGGACAACCCCGGGCACCCATGGACCCCCTTGGCTTCCCACCAGCCACCCATCAGCACCCATGGACAACCCCGGGCACCCATGGACCCCCTTGGCCTCCCACCACCCACCCATCAGCACCCATAGACAACCTCGGGCACCCATGGACAACCCCGGGCACCCATGGACCCCCTTGGCCTCCCACCACCCACCCATCAGCACCCATAGACAACCTCGGGCACCCATGGACAACTTCGGGCACCCATGGACCCCCTTGACCTCCCACCAGCCACCTGTCACCACCCATAGACAACCTCGGCCACCCATGGACAACCCCGGGCACCCATGGACCCCCTTGGCCTCCCACCACCCACCCATCAGCACCCATGGACAACCTCAGGCACCAATGGACACCCTTGGCCTCCCACCACCCACCCATCAGCACCCATGGACAACCTCGGGCACCCATGGACAACGTCGGGCACCCATGGACCCCCTTGGCCTCCCACCACCCACCCATCAGCACCCATAGACAACCTCAGGCACCCATGGACCCCCTTGGCCTCCCACCACCCACCCATCAGCACCCATGGACAACCTCGGGCACCCATGGACAACCTCATGCACCCATGGACCCCCTTGGCCTCCCACCACCCACCCATCAGCACCCATGGACAACCTCGGGCACCCATGGACAACCTCGGGCACCCATGGACCCCCTTGGCCTCCCACCACCCACCCATCAGCACCCATGGACAACCTCGGGCACCCATGGACAACCCCGGGCACCCATGGACCCCCTTGGCCTCACACCACCCACCCATCAGCACCCATGGACAACCTCGGGCACCCATGGACAACCTCGGGCACCCATGGACCCCTTTGGCCTCCCACCACCCACCCATCAGCACCCATGGACAACCTCGGGCACCCATGGACCCCCTTGGCCTCCCACCACCCACCCATCAGCACCCATGGACAACCTCGGGCACCCATGGACAACCTCATGCACCCATGGACCCCCTTGGCCTCCCACCACCCACCCATCAGCACCCATAGACAACCTCGGGCACCCATGGACAACCTCATGCACCCATGGACCCCCTTGGCCTCCCACCACCCACCAACCAGCACCCATGGACAACCTCGGGCACCCATGGACAACCTCGGGCACCCATGGACCCCCTTGGCCTCCCACCACCCACCCATCAGCACCCATGGACAACCTCGGGCACCCATGGACAACCTCATGCACCCATGGACCCCCTTGGCCTCCCACCACCCACCCACCAGCACCCATGGACAACCTCGGGCACCCATGGACAACGTCGGGCACCCATGGACCCCCTTGGCCTCCCACCACCCACCCATCAGCACCCATGGACAACCTCGGGCACCCATGGACAACCTCATGCACCCATGGACCCCCTTGGCCTCCCACCACCCACCCACCAGCACCCATGGACAACCTCGGGCACCCATGGACAACCTCGGGCACCCATGGACCCCCTTGACCTCCCACCACCCACCCACCAGCACCCATGGACAACCTCGGGCACCCATGGACCCCCTTGGCCTCCCACCACCCACCCATCAGCACCCATGGACAACCTCGGGCACCCATGGACAACCTCATGCACCCATGGACCCCCTTGGCCTCCCACCACCCACCCATCAGCACCCATGGACAACCTCAGGCACCCATGGACAACCTTGGGCACCCATGGAACCCCTTGGCCTCCCACCACCCACCCATCAGCACCCATGGACAACCTCAGGCACCCATGGACAACCTCGGGTACCCATGGACCCCTTTGGCTTCCCACCACCCACTCATCAGCACCCATGGACAACCTCAGGCACCCATGGACAACCCCGGGCACCCATGGACCCCCTTGGCCTCCCACCACCCACCCATCTGCACCCATGGACAACCTCGGGCACCCATGAACCACCTTGGCTTCCCACCACCCACCCATCAGCACCCATGGACAACCTCAGGCACCCATGGACCCCTTTGGCTTCCCACCAGCCACCCATCAGCACCCATAGACAACCTCGGGCACCCATGGACCCCCTTGGCCTCCCACCACCCACCCATCAGCACCCATAGACAACCTCAGGCACCCATGGACCCCCTTGGCCTCCCACCAGCCACCCATCAGCACCCATGGACAACCCCGGGCACCCATGGACCCCTTTGGCTTCCCACCACCCACCCATCAGCACCCATAGACAACCTCGGGCACCCATGGACCCCCTTGACCTCCCACCACCCACCCACCAGCACCCATGGACAACCTCGGGCACCCATGGACGCCCTTGGCCTCCCACCACCCACCCATCAGCACCCATGGACGACCTTGGGCACCCATGGACAACCCCGGGCACCCATGGACCCCCTTGGCCTCACACCACCCACCCATCAGCACCCATGGACAGCCTCGGGCACCCATGGACAACGTCGGGCACCCATGGACGCCCTTGGCCTCCCACCACCCACCCATCAGCACCCATAGACAACCTCAGGCACCCATGGACCCCCTTGGCCTCCCACCACCCACCCATCAGCACCCATGGACAACCTCGGGCAACCATGGACAACCTCATGCACCCATGGACCCCCTTGGCCTCCCACCACCCACCCATCAGCACCCATGGACAACCCCGGGCACCCATGGACCCCCTTGGCCTCCCACCACCCACCCATCAGCACCCATGGACAACCTCGGGCACCAATGGACAACCTCATGCACCCATGGACCCCCTTGGCCTCCCACCACCCACCCATCAGCACCCATGGACGACCTTGGGCACCCATGGACAACCCCGGGCACCCATGGACCCCCTTGGCCTCACACCACCCACCCATCAGCACCCATGGACAGCCTCGGGCACCCATGGACAACCTCGGGCACCCATGGACCCCCTTGGCCTCACACCACCCACCCATCAGCACCCATGGACAACCTCGGGCACCCATGGACAACCCCGGGCACCCATGGACCCCCTTGGCCTCACACCACCCACCCATCAGCACCCATGGACAACCTCGGGCACCCATGGACAACCCCGGGCACCCATGGACCCCCTTGGCCTCACACCACCCACCCATCAGCACCCATAGACAACCTCAGGCACCCATGGACAACCTCGGGCACCCATGGACCCCCTTGGCCTCCCACCACCCACCCATCAGCACCCATGGACAACCTCGGGCACCCATGGACAACCCCGGGCACCCATGGACCCCCTTGGCCTCACACCACCCACCCATCAGCACCCATGGACAACCTCGGGCACCCATGGACAACCTCGGGCACCCATGGACCCCCTTGGCCTCCCACCACCCACCCACCAGCACCCATGGACAACCTCATGCACCCATGGACCCCTTTGGCTTCCCACCAGCCACCCATCAGCACCCATGGACAACCTCGGGCACCCATGGACAACCCCGGGCACCCATGGACCCCCTTGGCCTCCCACCACCCACCCATCAGCACCCATGGACAACCTCGGGCACCCATGGACAACCTCGGGCACCCATGGACCCCCTTGGCCTCCCACCACCCACCCATCAGCACCCATGGACAACCCCGGGCACCCATGGACAACCCCGGGCACCCATGGACCCCCTTGGCCTCACACCACCCACCCATCAGCACCCATGGACAACCTCGGGCACCCATGGACAACCTCGGGCACCCATGGACCCCCTTGGCCTCACACCACCCACCCATCAGCACCCATGGACAACCTCGGGCACCCATGGACAACCCCGGGCACCCATGGACCCCCTTGGCCTCACACCACCCACCCATCAGCACCCATAGACAACCTCGGGCACCCATGGACAACCTCATGCACCCATGGACCCCCTTGACCTCCCACCACCCACCCATCAGCACCCATGGACAACCTCAGGCACCCATGGACCCCCTTGACCTCCCACCACCCACCCATCAGCACCCATAGACAACCTCAGGCACCCATGGACAACCTCATGCACCCATGGACCCCCTTGGCCTCCCACCAGCCACCCATCAGCACCCATAGACAACCTCAGGCACCCATGGACAACCTCGGGCGCCCATGGACCCCTTTGGCTTCCCACCACCCACCCATCACCACCCATAGACAACCTCGGGCACCCATGGACCCCCTTGACCTCCCACCACCCACCCACCAGCACCCATGGACAACCTCGGGCACCCATGGACCCCCTTGACCTCCCACCACCCACCCACCAGCACCCATGGACAACCTCGGGCACCCCTGAACTTGGGCATGGTGACCCATGGGCACCCTCCAAGCCACTGCCGGTTGGGTGCTCACCCATCGCCGTGGTCGCGGCAGGTGCCGTGGGCGCAGGGGCTGCTGCGGCAGGGCAGGGTGCTGGGGCGGCACTGGGTGTCGCGGGTGCCCGGGGGGCAGAGGCAGGTGAAACCGTTGGCGCCGTCCACGCAGGTGCCACCCTCGTGGCAGGGGTTGGAGGCGCACTCGTCGATCTCCAGGGTGCAACGGGGACCTGGGCGGGGGGAGGGGGACACGGGTGGCGGTGGGGGCACCCTGGTGGGCACCCAACTGAGGGTCCCTGTCTAGGTAGTCAATGGGGGCACCCAATACGGGCACCCGATGGGGGCATCCAGCGTGGGTGATCAATGGGCGACCCACCAGGGGCAACCATCATGGGCACCCAATGTGGAGAATCAATGGGGCACCCAATTGGGGCACCCAACATGGGCACCCAACGTGGAGAATCAATGGGACACCCAACCGGGGCACCCAACGTGGACAATCACTGGGGCACCCAACATGGGCACCCAACGTGGACAATAAATGGGACACCCAACATGGCCACCCAATGTGGAGAATCAATGCAACACCCAACTGGGGCACCCAACGAGAACAATCAATGGGACACCCAACTGGGACACCCAACATGGGCACCCAACGTGGAGAATCAATGGGACACCCAACTGGGGCACCCAATGTGGGCACCCATCATAGGCGCCCACCACTGAGGCCCCCCAGCACCCATGGGACCAACCAGTGGCCACCAAGGCCCCTCAGCACCCATGGGAGCACCCAGTGGACGTGGAGGACCTCCAGCACCCATGGGAGCACCCAATGGCCACCGAGTTCTCCTACCACCCACGCTAGGACATCCACTACCAGGAGTGGTCTCCTACCACCCAATGGGCACCGTGCCCTCCCCAGCACCTGGTGGGCACCGAGGACCCCCAGCACCCACAGGAGCACCCAGTGGATGTGGAGGACCTCCAGCACCCATGGGAGCACTCAATGACCACCAAGTTCTCCTACCACCCACGGTAGGACATCCACTACCAGGAGTGGTCTCCTACCACCCAACGGGCACCGAGGCCCCCCAGCACCCATGGGACCAACCGGTGGCCACCAAGGCCCCTCAGCACCCATGGGAGCACCCAGTGGACGTGGAGGACCTCCAGCACCCATGGGAGCACCCAATGACCACCGAGTTCTCCTACCACCCACGCTAGGACATCCGCTACCATAAGTGGTCTCCTACCACCCAACAGGCACCGAGGCCCCCCAGCACCCATGGGACCAACCAGTGGCCACCAAGGCCCCTCAGCACCCATGGGAGCACCCAGTGGACGTGGAGGACCTCCAGCACCCATGGGAGCACCCAATGACCACCGAGTTCTCCTACCACCCACGCTAGGACATCCGCTACCAGGAGTGGTCTCCTACCACCCAACGGGCACCGTGCCCTCCCCAGCACCCGGTGGGCACCGAGGCCCCCCAGCACCCATGGGACCAACCAGTGGCCACCAAGGCCCCTCAGCACCCATGGGAGCACCCAGTGGACGTGGAGGACCCCCAGCACCCATGGAAGAACCCAATGGGTACTGAGGTCCCCCAGCACCCATGGGACCAACCGGTGGCCACCAAGGCCCCTCAGCACCCATGGGAGCACCCAGTGGACACAGAGGACCCCCAACACCCGTGGGATCACCCAGTGGACATGGAGGACCTCCAGCACCCATGGGAGCACCCAGTGGGCACCGAGTTCTCCTAACACCCACAGTAGGACGTCTGCTACCAGGAGTGGTCTCCTACCACCCAATGGGCACTGAGGCCCCCCAGCACCCATGGGACCAACCGGTGGCCACCAAGGCCTCTCAGCACCCATGGGAGCACCCAGTGGACATGGAGGACCCCCAGCACCCATGGAAGAACCCAGTGGGTACTGAGGTCCCCCAGCACCTATGGGACCAACCGGTGGCCACCAAGGCCCCTCAGCACCCACGGGAGCACCCAGTGGACGTGGAGGACCCCCAGCACCCATGGAAGAACCCAATGGGTACTGAGGTCCCCCAGCACCCATGGGACCAACCGGTGGCCACCAAGGCCCCTCAGCACCCATGGGAGCACCCAGTGGACATGGAGGACCTCCAGCACCCATGGAAGAACCCAATGGGTACTGAGGTCCCCCAGCACCCATGGGACCAACCAGTGGCCACCAAGGCCCCTCAGCACCCATGGGAGCACCCAGTGGACGTGGAGGACCTCCAGCACCCATGGGAGCACCCAATGACCACCGAGTTCTCCTACCACCCATGCTAGGATGTCCGCTACCAGGAGTGGTCTCCTACCACCCAACAGGCACCGAGGCCCCCCAGCACCCATGGGACCAACCAGTGGCCACCAAGGCCCCTCAGCACCCATGGGAGCACCCAGTGGACGTGGAGGACCTCCAGCACCCATGGGAGCACCCAATGGGCACCGAGTTCTCCTACCACCCACGCTAGGACGTCTGCTACCAGGAGTGGTCTCCTACCACCCAATGGGCACTGAGGCCCCTCAGCACCCATGGGAGCACCCAGTGGACGTGGAGGACCCCCAGCACCCATGGAAGAACCCAATGGGTACTGAGGTCCCCCAGCACCCATGGGACCAACCGGTGGCCACCAAGGCCCCTCAGCACCCATGGGAGCACCCAGTGGACATGGAGGACCTCCAGCACCCAAGGGAGCACCCAGTGGGCACCGAGTTCTCCTACCACCCACGGTAGGACATCCACTACCAGGAGTGCTCTCCTACCACCCAACGGGCACCGAGGCCCCCCAGCACCCATGGGACCAACCAGTGGCCACCAAGGCCCCTCAGCACCCATGGGAGCACCCAGTGGACGTGGAGGACCTCCAGCACCCATGGGAGCACCCAATGGGCACCGAGTTCTCCTACCACCCACGCTAGGACATCCGCTACCAGGAGTGGTCTCCTACCACCCAACGAGCACCCGGTGGGCAGGGTGGCCCCCCCCCACCCCCACCCACTCCCAGCAGCACCCATGGGTCCCCCCCACCTGTGAAGCCGGGCCGGCAGAGGCAGTCGTAGCGGTCGATGCCGTCCCGGCAGACGCCGTGGACACAGGGGGCGCTGGCGCAGTCGTCGGGGTTCAACTCGCAGTTCACACCTGGCACCCAAGGGTGGTCCCACCTCAGCACCCGTCCCGTCAGCGGTTGAGGCACCCAAAGGTGACGGGGCTGAGCCCCACCAGGTTGATGGCAACCCACGGAGCACCTGCTCACGGGCGGATGTGGTGGCACCCGGTGATCAACCCACGGTGGAACCCACTCCATGCACTGGTGGGACCCAACGCCACGTCCAGCACCCATCCCAGTGCCCAGGTGGGACCCAACACCACACCCAGCACCCACCCAACACCCAGGTGGGACCCAACGCCACGTCCACCACCCACCCCATGAGCAGATGGCACCCAACGTCACGTCCAGCACCCACCCATGAGCAGATGGCACCCAACACCACACCCAGCACCCACCCAACACCCAGGTGGGACCCAACACCACGTCCACCACCCACCCCATGAGCAGATGGGACCCAACCCCACGTCCAGCACCCACCCCAGTGCCCAGGTGGGACCCAACACCACACCCAGCACCCACCCAACACCCAGGTGGGACCCAACGCCACGTCCACCACCCACCCCATGAGCAGATGGGACCCAACATCTCGTCCACCACCCACCCAAAACCCAGGTGGGACCCAACGCCACGTCCACCACCCACCCCATGAGCAGATGGCACCCAACACCCCGTCCACCACCCACCCATGAGCAGATGGCACCCAACACCACACCCAGCACCCACCCATGAGCAGATGGCACCCAACGTCACGTCCAGCACCCACCCATGAGCAGATGGCACCCAACACCACACCCAGCACCCACCCATGAGCAGATGGCACCCAACACCCCGTCCACCATCCACCCAACACCCAGGTGGGACCCAACACCACGTCCAGCACCCACCCCATGACCAGATGGGACCCAACGTCACACCCAGCACCCACCCCATGAGCAGATGGCACCCAACGTCACGTCCACCACCCACCCATGAGCAGATGGCACCCAACACCACACCCAGCACCCACCCAACACCCAGGTGGGACCCAACACCACGTCCACCACCCACCCAACACCCAGGTGGGACCCAACACCACATCCAGCACCCACCCCATGACCAGATGGGACCCAACGTCACACCCAGCACCCACCCCATGAGCAGATGGCACCCAACGTCACGTCCAGCACCCACCCATGAGCAGATGGCACCCAACACCACACCCAGCACCCACCCAAAACCCAGGTGGGACCCAACGCCACATCCAGCACCCACCCCATGAGCAGATGGGACCCAATGCCACATCCAGCACCCACCCAACACCCAGGTGGGACTCAACCCCACGTCCAGCACCCACCCCATGACCAGATGGGACCCAACATCTTGTCCACCACCCACCCAACACCCAGGTGGGACCCAACGCCACGTCCACCACCCACCCCATGAGCAGATGGCACCCAACGTCACATCCAGCACCCACCCATGAGCAGATGGCACCCAATGCCACGTCCAGCACCCACTTTGTGGTCAAATGGGACCCCAAGGCCACACCCAGCTCCCACCCCATGAGCAGATGGCACCCAACGCCACATCCAGCACCCACCCCATGAGCAGATGGCACCCAACACCACACCCAGCACCCACCCAAAACCCAGGTGGGACCCAACGCCACATCCAGCACCCACCCCATGAGCAGATGGGACCCAATGCCACATCCAGCACCCACCCAACACCCAGGTGGGACCCAACGCCACGTCCAGCACCCACCCCATGAGCAGATGGCACCCAACGTCACATCCAGCACCCACCCATGAGCAGATGGCACCCAACAACACACCCAGCACCCACCCATGAGCAGATGGCACCCAACGTCACGTCCAGCACCCACCCATGAGCAGATGGCACCCAACAACACACCCAGCACCCACCCATGAGCAGATGGCACCCAACGTCACGTCCAGCACCCACCCATGAGCAGATGGCACCCAACAACACACCCAGCACCCACGCAACACCCAGGTGGGACCCAACATCTCGTCCACCACCCACCCAAAACCCAGGTGGGACCCAACGCCACGTCCAGCACCCACCCCATGACCAGATGGGACCCGTCACACCCAGCACCCACCCATGAGCAGATGGCACCCAACGCCACGTCCACCAACCACCCAACACCCAGGTGGGACCCAACACCCCGTCCAGCACCCACCCCATGACCAGATGGGACCCAACGCCACGTCCAGCACCCACCCCATGACCAGATGGCACCCAACACCACACCCAGCACCCACCCAACACCCAGGTGGGACCCAACATCTCGTCCACCACCCACCCAAAACCCAGGTGGGACCCAACGCCACGTCCAGCACCCACCCCATGACCAGATGGCACCCAACACCCCGTCCACCACCCACCTAACACCCAGGTGGGACCCAACACCACGTCCACCACCCACCCAAAACCCAGGTGGGACCCAACGCCACGTCCAGCACCCACCCCATGACCAGATGGCACCCAACACCCCGTCCACCACCCACCCAACACCCAGGTGGGACCGAACGCCACATCCAGCACCCACCCAGTGCCCAGATAAGACCCAATGCCATGACCAGCAACCACCCCATGGCCAGGTAAGACCCAACACCATGTCCAGCACCCAACAAACACCCTGATGGGACCCAACACCATGTCCATCAACCACCCCATGACCACATAAGACCCAACCCCGTGTCCATCAACCACCCAACACCCTGATGGGACCCAGCATCATCTCCATCAACCACCCCATGACCAGATAAGCCCCAACACCATGTCCAGCACCCACCCAACACCCTGATGGGACCCACCGCCGTCTCCATCGACCACCCCATGACCAGATAAGAACCAACACCATTTCCATCAACCACCCCACAACCAGATAAGCCCCAACACCGTGTCCAGCACCCAACAAACACCCTGATGGGACCCAGCATCATCTCCATCAACCCCCCCATGACCACATAAGACCCAACCCTGCGTCCATCAACCACCCAACACCCTGATGGGACCCAGCATCATCTCCATCAACCACCCCATGACCAGATAAGACCCAACACCATGTCCAGCACCCAACAAACACCCTGATGGGACCCAGCATCATCTCCATCAACCACCCCATGACCAGATAAGACCCAACACCATCTCCATCAACCACCCCATGACCAGATAAGCCCCAACACCATGTCCAGCACCCAACAAACACCCTGATGGGACCCAGCATCATCTCCATCAACCACCCCATGACCAGATAAGACCCAACACCATCTCCATCAACCACCCCATGACCAGATAAGCCCCAACACCATGTCCAGCACCCAACAAACACCCTGATGGGACCCAGCATCATCTCCATCAACCACCCCATGACCAGATAAGCCCCAACACCATGTCCAGCACCCAACAAACACCCTGATGGGACCCACCGCCGTCTCCATCGACCACATAAGACTCTACATGACAACCAGCGCCAACCAGAGAAGACCCTCCACCTCCCTACCCAACCCCAACCCCACCCCACTCCACCCCACGCCCTACCGGCGGTGCCGGGTGGGCAGTTGCACTGGTAGGCGTCGATGCGGTCGATGCATTTGCCGCCGTTGCGGCAGGGGCTGCTGTGGCACTCGTCCAGCTGCAGCTCGCAGCGGTAGCCGGTGAAGCCGGGGGCGCAGGCGCAGGAGAAGCTGGCGATGCCGTCCAGGCAGGTGCCGTGGTGGCAGGGGTCCGGCGAGCAGTCGTCCACGTTGCGCTCGCAGAGAGGTCCCTCGAAACCTGACGGATACGGTGGGTGGGGAAAGGGGGTTGGGGGGGACCCATGGGTGCAGGACGAGCAAGGGGAGAAGGTCAGGGAAACCCATGGGTGGTAGGGTGGGCAACGGCAGGAGGTTGAGGACAGCCGTGGGTGTGGGTTGGGCAATGCCATGGGGCTGGTGACACCATGGGTGCAGGACAGGCAAGGGGAGAAGGTCAGGGACACCCATGGGTGCAGAACGGGCAATGGTGGAGGATTAGGGACACCCATGGGTGCAGGTTGAGCAATGGGAGAAGGTCAGGGACACCCATGGGTGGCAGGGTGGACAACGGCAGGAGGTTGAGGACAGCCATGGGTGTGGGTTGGGCAATGCCATGGGGTTGAGGACACCCATGGGTGCAGGGTGGGCAATGGGAGAAGGTCAGGGACAGCCATGGGTGGCAGGGTGGGCAATGCCACGGGGCTGGTGACAACATAGGTGCAGGTTGGGCAAGGGGAGAAGGTCAGGGACACCCATGGGTGCAGAACGGGCAATGGTGGAGAATTAGGGACACCCATGGGTGCAGGTTGAGCAATGGGAGAAGGTCAGGGACACCCATGGGTGGCAGGGTGGACAACGGCAGGAGGCTGAGCACAGCCCTGGGTGTGGGTTGGGCAATGCCATGGGGTTGAGGACACCCATGGGTGCAGGGTGGGCAATGGAAGAAGGTCAGGGACACCCATGGGTGCAAAATGGCCAACACCATGAAGGCAGGGGTGCCCATGGGTGCCATGATGGGCAATGACGGGGTTCCATGCCCACTCATGGGTGCTGGGTGGTCAATGTTGGGGTTCCATAGCCACCCATGGACGGTGGGTGGTCAATGCCGGGTTCCATGCCCACCCATGGGTGCTGGGTGATCAATGTTGGGGTTCCACAGCCACCCATGGCTGGTGGGTGGTCAATGCCGGGTTCCATGCCCACCCATGGGTGCTGGGTGGTCAGTGTTGGGGTTCCACAGCCACCCATGGCTGGTGGGTGGTCAATGCCGGGTTCCATGCCCACCCATGGGTGCTGGGTGGTCAATGTTGGGGTTCCACAGCCACCCATGGACGGTGGGTGGTCAATGCCGGGTTCCATGCCCACCCATGGGTGCTGGGGGTCCGGGGGTGGGTGGGGGGGAGGGACTCACCCTCGGCGCAGCGGCACTCGTAGCCGTTGGGGCGGTCGAGGCACTGGGCGCCGTTGCGGCAGGGGGTGCTGGCGCACTCGTCCATGTCCGTCTGGCAGGTGGGACCCGAGAAACCTGGGGGGGGGGGCACCCATGGGTGGGGTGAAGTCCTCCCCCTCCCCCCCCCCCCCCCAAAAAAAGCTCCCCTCGGGGCACCCCAGACCTCCTGCACCCCCAAAAGTGCCACCTCAGCCTGGAGCAACCCCCCCCCCCCCCCCCCAAGATGGGCGCTGGAGGTGGGTCCCCATGGAGGTGGTTGATGTTGAGGTGGGTTCCCAGGGGGAGGTGGGTGCCCCAGGGGTGGGTGCTGAGGGGTGGGTGCTCACCGGGGGGGCAGGAGCAGGAGAAGGCGTTGACCAGGTCGTGGCAGCGGCCGCCGTTGGCGCAGGGGCTGCTCTGGCACTCGTCCACCTCCACCTCGCAGAGGGGTCCGCTGAACCCTGCGCCCACCGTCACCGTCACCCACCGCCACCCTCACCCCCACCCCGACACCCACCGCCACCCTCACCCCCACCCCGACACCCACCGCCACCGCTATGCCTTCCCCGTGCCCCCTCGGGGCACCCACCGGCTGAGCAAGTGGAGGTGAAACCTGCCTGGACCCACCAGGACCCGTAGCGGGACCCAGCCCAGGTCCCATAGAAGGTCCCGGCACAGGCCCCACACCCATCTCAGGACCCACATCCATCCCACGTCCCACACCCATCCCAGAACCCACATCATGTCCCACACCCATCCCAGCACCCACACCAGGTCCCACACCCATCCCAGCGTCACCCCAGAACCCATACCAGGTCCCACACCCATCCCAGCACCACACCAGAACCCATACCAGGTCCCACCACCACCCCAGAACCCATACCACGTCCCACTCCCATCCCAGCACCCACACCAGGTCCCACACCCATCCCAGAACCACACCAGAACCCACAGCAGGTCCCACACCCATCCCAGCACCACCCCAGAACCCACACCATGTCCCACACCCATCCCAGCACCCCTACCAGGTCCCACACCCATCCCAGAACCCATACCAGGTCCCACACCCATACCAGCACCCACACCGGGTCCCACACCCACCCCAGAATCACACCAGAACCCGTACCAGGTCCCACCACCACCCCGGAACCCATACCACGTCCCACTCCCATCCCAGCACCCACACCAGGTCCCACACCCATCCCAGAACCCATACCAGGTCCCACACCCACCCCAGAACCACACCAGAACCCATACCAGGTCCCACCACCACCCCAGAACCCACAGCAGGTCTCACACCCATCCCAGAACCCATACCATGTCCCACTCCCATCCCAGCACCCATACCAGGTCCCACAACCATCCCAGAACCCACACCACGTCCCACACCCAGCCCAGCACCACCCCAGAACCCATACCAGGTCCCACACCCATACCAGCACCCACACCGGGTCCCACACCCACCCCAGAACCCATACCAGGTCCCACACCCATCCCAGAACCACACCAGAACCCGTACCAGGTCCCACCACCACCCCAGAACCCACAGCAGGTCTCACACCCATCCCAGAACCCATACCATGTCCCACTCCCATCCCAGCACCCATACCAGGTCCCACAACCATCCCAGAACCCACACCACGTCCCACACCCAGCCCAGCACCACCCCAGAACCCATACCAGGTCCCACACCCATACCAGCACCCACACCGGGTCCCACACCCACCCCAGAACCCATACCAGGTCCCACACCCATCCCAGAACCACACCAGAACCCGTACCAGGTCCCACCACCACCCCAGAACCCACAGCAGGTCTCACACCCATCCCAGAACCCATACCATGTCCCACTCCCATCCCAGCACCCATACCAGGTCCCACAACCATCCCAGAACCCACACCACGTCCCACACCCAGCCCAGCACCACCCCAGAACCCATACCAGGTCCCACACCCATACCAGCACCCACACCGGGTCCCACACCCACCCCAGAACCCATACCAGGTCCCACACCCATCCCAGAACCACACCAGAACCCGTACCAGGTCCCACCACCACCCCAGAACCCATACCACGTCCCACTCCCATCCCAGCACCCACACCAGGTCCCACACCCATCCCAGAACCCACACCATGTCCCACACCCATTTCAGAACCACACCAGAACCTGTACCAGGTCCCACCACCACCCCAGAACCACACCAGGTCCCATTCCACGTCCCGCAACCACCCCAGCACCCACCTCCACCCCAGCCCCTCACCCCACGTCTTCCCGGACCCATGGGTGGTGGCCCCTACCGGCCATGCAGATGCAGGTGAAGCGCCCGATGCGGTCCAGGCAGGTGGCCTGGTTGCGGCAGGGACCCGACAGGCACTCGTTGACGTCGCTCTCGCACCGCGGCCCCGCGTAGCCCCGGCCGCAGCGGCACTCGAAGGAGCCCTGCGTGTTCACGCAGCGCCCAAAGTGCTCGCAGGGGTTGGCGCCTGGGGGGGCGAGGGGACGGAGAGAGACGTCGGCACCCATGGGTGCTCTCCTTCTTGGGGCCACCACCCATGGGTGCCTCCTACTCGTGGGTGTCGCACACTAATGGGTGTCCTCCATGCCATAGGGATGACATATGGAGGTGCAGCTTTGGCCGTGGTCTCTGCCCACCACTCCTGGTGGTATCACCATGAATGGACACCCTACCGTCACCCATGGGTGCCCCCTACTCATGGGTGCCTCCTACTCGTGGATGTCCCACACCATTGGGTGTCCTCCATGCCACGGGGATGACATATGGAGGTGCAGCTTTGGCTGTGGTCTCTGCCCACCACTCCTGGTGGTATCACCATGAATGGACACCCTACCACCACCCATGGGTGCCCTCTACCCATGGGTGCCTCCCACCCATGGGTGCCTCCTACTCGTGGATGTCCCACACTAATGGGTGTCCTCCATGCCACAGGGATGACATATGGAGGTGCAGTTTTGGCCGTGGTTTCTGCCCACCACTCCTGGTGGTATCACCATGAATGGACACCCTACCGCCACCCATGGGTGCCCCCTACTCATGGGTGCTTCCTAGTCATGGGTGCCCCCACCCATTGGTGTCCTACCCATGGGTGTCCTCCATGCCACAGGGATGACATATGGAGGTGCAGTTTTGGCCGTGGTCTCTGCCCACCACTCCTGGTGGTATCACCATGAATGGACGCCCTACCGTCACCCATGGGTGCCCCCTACTCATGGGTGCCTCCTACTCGTGGGTGTCCCACACCCATGGGTGTCCTCCATGCCACGGGGATGACATATGGAGGTGCAGCTTTGGCCGTGGTCTCTGCCCACCACTCCTGGTGGCATCACCATGAATGGACGCCCCACCGTCACCCATGAGTGCTCCCTAGCCATGGGTGCTCCCCACCCATGGGTGCCTCCTACTCGTGGGTGTCGCACACTAATGGGTGTCCTCCATGCCATGGGGATGACATATGGAGATGCAGTTTTGGCCGTGGTCTCTGCCCATCGCTCCTGGAGATATCACCATGAATGGACGCCCCACCGTCACCCATGGGTGCTCCCTACTCATGGGTGCCTCCTACTCGTGGGTGTCCCACACCATTGGGTGTCCTCCATGACACGGGGATGACATATGGAGGTGCAGTTTTGGCCGTGGTCTCTGCCCACCACTCCTGGTGGTATCACCATGAATGGACGCCCTACCACCACCCATGGGTGCCCCCTACTCATGGGTGCTTCCTACTCATGGGTGTCCCACACCCATGGGTGTCCTCCATGCCATGGGGATGACATATGGAGGTGCAGTTTTGGCCGTGGTCTCTGCCCACCATTCCTGGTGGTATCACCATGAATGGACGCCCTACCACCACCCATGGGTGCCCCCTACTCATGGGTGCTTCCTACTCATGGGTGTCCCACACCCATGGGTGTCCTCCATGCCACGGGGATGACATATGGAGGTGCAGCTTTGGCCGTGGTCTCTGCCCACCGCTCCTGGTGGTATCACCATGAATGGACGCCCCACCACCACCCATGGGTGCCCTCTACCCATGGGTGCCTCCCACCCATGGGTGCCTCCTACTCGTGGGTGTCCCACACCCATGGGTGTCCTCCATGCCACAGGGATGACATATGGAGGTGCAGTTTTGGCCGTGGTCTCTGCCCACCACTCCTGGTGGCATCACCATGAATGGACGCTCTACCGTCACCCATGGGTGCCTTCTACTCATGGGTGCTTCCTACTCATGGGTGTCCCACACCCATGAGTGTCCTCCATGCCACAGGGATGACATATGGAGGTGCAGTTTTGGCCATGGTCTCTGCCCATCACTCCTGGAGATATCACCATGAATGGACACCCTACCGCCACCCATGGGTGCCTTCTACTCATGGGTGCCTCCCACCCATGGGTGTCCCACTCCCGTGGGTGGTCGCCCCTCTTGGTTCTCCTGCCATGGTGATCACTCATGGAGGTGCAGTCCTGCCCATGCAAACCCACCATTCATGGGGGCATCACCATCAACGGATGCCCCACCACCATCCATGGGTGCCCCCTAGCCATGGGTGCCCACCACACATGGGTGTCCCCCACCCATAGGTGTCCCACAACCATGGGTGCTCCCCCTCTTGGTCCCCCCCGCCACGGCGATCGCCCATGGAGGTGCAGTCCTGCCCATGCAAACCCACCATTCATGGGGGCATCACCATCAACGGATGCCCCACCACCATCCATGGGTGCCTCCCCCCACCCATGGGTGCCCCCCCCACCCACCGATGGAGCACTCGTCAACGTCCTGGTCGCAGGCGCCGCCGGTGAAGCCGGGGGGGCAGGTGCAGATGGCGCGGCCGTTGACGGGGTTGGTGTCGCAGATGGCGTCCTTGTGGCACGGGTTGCTGACGCAGGCGTCGTCCAGGTGGCACAGCAGACCTGGCACCCACCGGGGCGTCAGGGCACCCATGGGTGTCCAAGGGGGGCCCAACCCACAATAGAGCCACCCAACCCATGCCAAAGCCACCCCAGGGTGCCCACCCCATGGGAGAGCACCCAAAGTGGATGACCACCTCATGATGGTGCCACCCAACCTCTTCCAACGCCACCCCAGGGTGCCCACCCCATGGGAGAGCACCCAAAGTGGGTGACCACCTCATGATGGTGCCACCCAACCTCTTCCAACGCCACCTCAGGGTGCCCACCCCATGGGAGGGTGCCCAAAGTGGGTGACCACCTCATTATGGTGACACCCAACCTCTTCCAACACCACCCCAGGGTGCCCACCCCATGTCTGGGTGCCCAAAGTGGGTGACCACCCCATGATGGTGCCACCCAACCTCTTCCAACGCCACCCCAGGGTGCCCACCCCATGGGAGAGCACCCAAAGTAGGTGACCACCTCATGATGGTGCCACCCAACCTCTTCCAAAGCCACCCCAGGATGCCCACCTCAAGTGAGGGTGGCCAAAGTGGGTGACCACCCCATGATGGTGCCACCCAACCTCTTCCAAAGCCACCCCAGGGTGCCCACCCCAAGTGAGGGTGGCCAAAGTGGGTGACCACCTCATGATGGTGCCACCCAACCTCTTCCAACGCCACCCCAGGGTGCCCACCCCATGGGAGGGTGCCCAAAGTGGGTGACCACCTCATTATGGTGACACCCAACCTCTTCCAACACCACCCCAGGGTGCCCACCCCATGTCTGGGTGCCCAAAGTGGGTGACCACCCCATGATGGTGCCACCCAACCTCTTCCAAAGCCACCCCAGGGTGCCCACCCCATGGGAGGGTGCCCAAAGTGGGTGACCACCTCATGATGGTGCCACCCAACCTCTTCCAACGCCACCCCAGGGTGCCCACCCCATGGGAGAGCACCCAAAATGGGTGACCACCTCATGATGGTGCCACCCAACCTCTTCCAACGCCACCCCAGGGTGCCCACCCCATGGGAGAGCACCCAAAGTAGGTGACCACCTCATGATGGTGCCACCCAACCTCTGCCAAAGCCACCCCAGGGTGCTCACCCCATGGGAGAGCACCCAAAGTAGGTGACCACCTCATGATGGTGCCACCCAACCTCTTCCAAAGCCACCCCAGGGTGCCCACCTCAAGTGAGGGTGGCCAAAGTGGGTGACCACCCCATGATGGTGCCACCCAACCCATGCCAAAGCCACTCCAGGGTGCCCACCCCATGGGAGACCACCCAAAGTGGGTGACCACCTCATGATGGTGCCACCCAACCCATGCCAAAGCCACCCCAGGGTGCCCACCCCATGGGAGAGCACCCAAAATGGGTGACCACCTCATGATGGTGCCACCCAACCTCTCCCCACCCCACGGTAGCCCGCCCCGCTTCCTCCTCACCCGTCTTGCCCATGGGGCAGGCGCAGTAGAAGGAGGCCACGCGGTCGTGGCAGGTGGCCCCGTTGAGGCAGACGGCGGTGGCGCAGTCGTCGATGTTCTCGCTGCAGCTCTCCCCCGTCCACCCGTTGACGCAGACGCAGGCGTGGCCACCTCGGGCGTTGAAGCAGGTGCCCCCGTTGTGGCAAGCGTTGGGCTGCAGTTGGCACTCGTCCACGTCCTCGGCGCAGAACTGGCCTGGGGTGGGGGTGGGGTGGGGGATGGGGGGTGGAGGGACGTGGGGTCAAAGAGGTCTTGGGGAGGAACCTTCTTGGAGACCACCTGAGAACATCTCAGGGGGTCAACTTGGTTTGCTGCCCGCTGAGCAACTTGGGGGCCACCTCAGGGACCACCTAAGGGAGCACCGGGGTTGCCACCCCACACACCACCTCGGGGACCTCCCTGGTGTCCACCCTGATGCCCACTTGGGTCCTCACCTCAGTCCCCACCACAGTGACCACCTTGTCACCACCCTGGTGCCCACCTCCATCCCTACCTCAATGACCACCGTGGTCGTCACCCCAGTGGCCACCTCCACCCACTTTGATGACCACCCTGGTGCCCACCTTGTTGACCACCTCGGTCTCCACCTCCTTATCCACCTCAATGACCACCCTGGTCGCCACCATGGTGCCCACCTCAATGACTATCCTGGTGCCCACCCTGATCCTCACCTTGATGTCCACCTCAGTGACCACCCTGGTGTCTACCTTGGTGCCCACCCTGGTCGCCACCCCAGGGACCACTGGGGTCGCCACCCCAGTGGCCACCTCAGGGACCTCCTTGGTGCCCACCCTTGATGCCCACTTGGGTCCTCACCTCAGTCCCCACCACAGTGACCACCTTGTCACCACCCTGGTGCCCACCTCCGTCCCTGCCTCAACGACCACTCCGGTCCACACCTCAGGGACCACCTCCACCCACTTTGATGACCACCCTGGTGCCCACCTTGACGTCCACCTCAGTGACCACTTTGGTGCCCACCTTAATGCCCACCTCAATGCCCACCTCCATCCCCACCTCCATTCCCACCTCGATGCCCACCTCCATCCCACTTCATCCCCACCTTGATGCCCACCTCCATCCTCCCCTCCAACCCTACCTTGATGCCCACCTTGATGCCCACCTCCATTCCCGCCTCCATCCCCACCTCCATTCCCACCTCCATCCCACCTCCATCCCCACCTCGATGCCCACCTTGATGCCCACCTCCATCCTCCCCTCCAACCCTACCTTGATGCCCACCTTGATGCCCACCTCCATTCCCACCTCAATGCCCACCTCCATCCCCACCTCCATCCCCACCTCCATCCCACCTTGATGCCCACCTCCATCTCACCTCCATTCCCACCTCCATCCCCACCTCCATCCCCACCTTGATGCCCACTTTGATGCCCACCTCCATCCTCCCCACCTCCATCCCCACCTCCATCCCACTTCATCCCCACCTTGATGCCCACCTCCATCCCACCTCCATCCCCACCTCCATCCCCACCTCCATCCCCACCTCAATGCCCACCTTGATGCCCACCTCCATCCCACTTCATCCCCACCTTGATGCCCACCTCCATCCTCCCCTCCAACCCTACCTTGATGCCCACCTCCATCCCCACCTCCATCCCACCTCCATCCCCACCTCCATCCCCACCTTGATGCCCACCTCCATTCCCACCTCCATCCCCACCTTGATGCCCACCTTGATGCCCACTTTGATGCCCACCTCCATCCTCCCCACCTCCATCCCCACCTCCATCCCACCTCCATCCCCACCTCCATCCCCACCTTGATGCCCACCTTGATGCCCACCTCCATTCCCACCTCCATCCCCACCTCCATCCCCACCTTGATGCCCACCTTGATGCCCACTTTGATGCCCACCTCCATCCTCCCCACCTCCATCCCCACCTCCATCCCACCTCCATCCCCACCTCCATCCCACGTCCATTCCCACCTCAATGCCCACCTTGATGCCCACCTCCATCCCCACCTCCATTCCCACCTCCATCCCACCTCCATCCTCCCCTCCAACCCTACCTTGATGCCTACCTCCATCCCACCTCCATCCCCACCTCCAATCCCACCTTGATGTCCACCTCCATCCCCACCTCCATCCCCACCTCCATCCCACCTCCATTACCACCTCAATGCCCACCTTGATGCCCCCCTCCATCCTCCCCTCCAACCCTACCTTGATGCCCACCTTGATGCCCACCTCCGTCCCCACCTCCAATCCCACCTTGATGCCCACCTCCATCCCCACCTCCATCCCCACCTCCATCCTCCCCTCCAACCCTACCTTGATGCCCACCTTGATGCCCACTTTGATGCCCACCTCCATCCCCACCTCCATCCCCACCTCCATTCCCACCTTGATGCCCACCTCCATCCCCCCCTCCATCCCCCCCTCCATCCCCCCTCCAATCCCACCTTGATGCCCACCTCCATCCCACTTCATCCCCACCTTGATGCCCACCTCCATCCCCACCTCCATCCCACCTCCATTTGCACCTCAATGCCCACCTTGATGCCCCCCTCCATCCTCCCCTCCAACCCTACCTTGATGCCCACCTTGATGCCCACCTTGATGCCCACCTCCGTCCCCACCTCCAATCCCACCTTGATGCCCACCTCCATCCCACTTCATCCCCACCTTGATGCCCACCTCCATCCCCACCTCCATCCCACCTCCATTTGCACCTCAATGCCCACCTTGATGCCCCCCTCCATCCTCCCCTCCAACCCTACCTTGATGCCCACCTCCATCCCCACCTCCATCCCACCTCCATCCCACCTCCATCCCCACCTCCATCCCCACGTCCATTCCCACCTCAATGCCCACCTTGATGCCCACCTCCATCCCCACCTCCATTCCCACCTCCATCCTCCCCTCCAACCCTACCTTGATGCCCACCTCCATCCCCACCTCCATCCCCACCTCCATCCCACCTCCATCCCACCTCCATCCCCACCTCCATCCCCACGTCCATTCCCACGTCCATTCCCACCTTGATGCCCACCTCCATCCCCACCTCCATCCCACCTCCATCCTCCCCTCCAACCCTACCTTGATGCCCACCTTGATGCCCACCTTGATGCCCACCTCCATCCCACCTCCATCCCCACCTCCATCCCCACCTTGATGCCCACCTTGATGCCCACTTTGATGCCCACCTCCATCCTCCCCACCTCCATCCCCACCTCCATCCCCACCTCCATCCCCACGTCCATTCCCACCTCAATGCCCACCTTGATGCCCACCTCCATCCCCACCTCCATCCCCACCTCCATCCCATCTCCATCCCCACCTCCATCCCACCTCCATCCCCACCTCCATCCCCACGTCCATTCCCACCTCAATGCCCACCTTGATGCCCACCTCCATCCCACCTCCATCCCACCTCCATCCCATCTCCATCCCCACCTCCATCCCACCTCCATCCCCACCTCCATCCCCACGTCCATTCCCACCTCAATGCCCACCTTGATGCCCACCTCCATCCCCACCTCCATCCCCACCTCCATCCCATCTCCATCCCCACCTCCATCCCACCTCCATCCCCACCTCCATCCCCACGTCCATTCCCACCTCAATGCCCACCTTGATGCCCACCTCCATCCCACTTCATCCCCACCTTGATGCCCACCTCCATCCCCACCTCCATCCCCACGTCCATTCCCACCTCAATGCCCACCTTGATGCCCACCTCCATCCCACTTCATCCCCACCTTGATGCCCACCTCCATCCCCACCTCCATCCCCACTTCCATTACCACCTCAATGCCCACCTTGATGCCCCCCTCCATCCTCCCCTCCAACCCTACCTTGATGCCCACCTTGATGCCCACCTCCGTCCCCACCTCCATCCCCACCTCCATTCCCACCTCAATGCCCACCTTGATGCCCACCTCGATGCCCCCCTCCATCCCCCCCACCATCCCCCCTTCCTTCACCACCTCAACTCCCCCCTCCCCCCCCGGACCCCCCCGGGCCCCTCCCCCCCCCGTACCCGTCCACTCGGGTGGGCATCGGCAGTTGTAGGTGTTGACCCCGTCCACGCAGGTGCCCCCGTGGAGACACTTGTGCCCGCGGCAGTCGTCCACGTTCTTCTCGCAGGTGACGCCCTCGAAGCCTTTTTTTTTGGGGGGGGGGGGGGGGAACCCCTGAGGGTCAAAAGGGCCCCCCCCCCCTTTTTTTTTGGGGGGGGGGGGGGCAACAGGGTGGGCATCACCCCCCCCCCCCCCATTACCCGCCACCCCACACCCCCCCCCAGCAAGGGCGGTGGGTGCCATGGACCCCCCCCCACCATATCAGGGCACCCCCCATGTTAGGACCCCCCCCCATTATTAGGACCGCCCCCCCATGTTAGGACCCCCCAACTTATATCAGGACCCCCCCCATATCAGGACCCCCCCCATAACAAGACCCACCCCCCCATATTAGGACACCCCCCCCATGTTAGGACCCCCCCCCCATATTGGGGACCCCCCCCCATGTTAGAACCCCCCCACCTATATTAGGGTCCCCCCCCATATTAGGGACCCCTCCCCCATATTAGGGCCCCCCCCCCATATCAGGAACCCCCCCCACATTAGCACACCCCCCCCCATATCAGGACCACCTCCCCATATCAGGGCCCCCCCCATGTTAGGACCCCCCCCCCATATCAGGGCCCCCCCCCATGTTAGGACCCCCCCCCCTATTGGGGACCCCCCCCATATTAGGACCCCCCCCATATTAGGGACCCCTCCCCCCATGTTAGGACCCCCCTCTCCATATCAGGACCCCCCCCCACATTAGCACCCCCCCCCCCCCCATATCAGGACCTCCCCCCCCATATTAGGGGCACCCCCCCATATCAGGACCCCCCCCATATCAAGACACCACCCTCCATATTAGGACCCCCCCCACACATTAGCACCCCCCCCCCCCATATCAGGACACCCCCCCATATTAGGACACCCCCCCCATATTAGGACCCCCCCCCATATTAGGACCCCCCCCACCCATATCAGGACCCTCCCCCCATATTAGGGCCCCCCCCCATATTAGGGCCCCCCTCCCATATTAGGACCCCCCCCCATGTTAGGACCCCCCCCCATATTAGGACCCCCCCCCATATTAGGACACCCCCCCCCCATATTAGGACCCCCCCTCATATCAGGACCCCCCCCATATTAGGACCCCCCCCATATCAAGACACCCCCCACACACATTAGGACCCCCCCCCCATGTTAGGACCCCCCCCCATATTAGGCCCCCCCCACTTATATCAGGACCCCCCCCCATATTAGGGACACCCCCCACATATAGCAGGCCCCCCCCCCCATATTAAGCCCCCCCCCCCATATTAGGGCCCTCCCCATGTTAGGACCCCCCCCCCCCATATTAGGGACCCCCCCCATATCACCCCTCCCCCAAACACCCCCCCCCCGCTTCAAGGGACCCCTCCCCCAACCCCCCCATTTCCAGGGACACACCCCCCCCCCCCCAAAACACCCCCCCCCCAACACCCCCCTCCCCCCATTTCCAGGGACACCCCCCCCCCCAAGACACCCCCTCCCCCACTTCAAGGGACCCCCCCCAACCCCCCCATTTCCAGGGACACCCCCCCCCAAGACACCCCCTCCCCCACTTCAAGGGACCCCCCCCCCCAACCCCCCCATTTCCAGGGACACCCCCCCCCCAAGACACCCCCTCCCCCACTTCAAGGGACCTCCCCCCCCCCCCAATTTTTTTCAGCCCCCCCCCCCCCCCCCCCATGGGTGCAGCACCCACCGGGCGGACAGACGCAGTGGGAGGCGCCCCCCCCCCGCGGGCGGCACGTGCCCCCCGTTGAGGCAGGGGGAGGGGGCGCAGGGGGGGGAGGGGGGGAGGGGGGGGGCTCCGGGGGGGCGCAGTCGGGATCTGAGAATTGGGGGGGGGGGGGAGGGGAGGGAAGAGCACCCATGGGTGCCCCCCCTCCCCCCCCCATTTAAGGCCCCCCCCCCACCCCATGGGACCCCCCCACCCCCCCATAGCCCCCCCCCATGGGACACCCCCCCTATGGGTGCCCCTCCCCCCCCCCATGGCACCCCCCCCATGGGACACCCCCCATGGGACCCCCCCCCCCATGGCACCGCCCCCTCCCCATAGGTGACACCGCCCCCCCCCCCGGGACCCCCCACTCCCCATAGGTGACCCCCCCCGATAGCACCCCCCCATAGATGTGTGTCCCCCCCCAGATGCCCCCCCCCATGTAACCCCCCCCAAAGGTGTCCCCCTCCCCATAGGTGCCCCCCCCCATGGCACCCCCCCCCCATGTCACCCCCCCCCCCCCATAGGTGTCCCCCTCCCCATAGGTGCCCCCCCCCCATACCCCCTATGGAACACCCCCCCCATGGGACCCCCCCCCATAGGTGCCCCCCCCATGGGACACCCCCCTCCCCATACCCCCCATAGGTGCCCCCCCCCATGGCACCCCCCCCCCATGTCACCCCCCCCCCCCATAGGTGTCCCCCTCCCCATAGGTGCCCCCCCCCCATACCCCCTATGGAACACCCCCCCCATGGGACCCCCCCCATAGGTGACCCCCCCCCCATGGGACCCCCCATAGGTGCCCCCCCCCATGGCACCCCCCCCATACCCCCCATGGAACCCCCCGCCATGGGACCCCCCCCCCCCCATAGGTGCCCCCCCTCGGGTGCCCCCCCCCATGGGA